>NC_056725.1:10230788-10338288 GCF_019279795.1 Protopterus annectens
AGTTGTATAAATTAGCCTTCTTTTGTTCTTCCACTAATTTTTCCTACAAACAGTTTTTGCCACATATTTTCACTTTAAAAGCAGAGTCTTGTAGCAAATGAGATACACTATCTTTAAGCTTACCCCACTGACAGATTATACCTAACAGAATATCATCTCAATCAATTCCCCACTGTGTATAGAAATCCTTAAGTACACATGCATACTCTCCACTGTTAAAAAAAGTCAAGTCTCCAGTGTTTTTTGCATGGAGTCTCCCCCATTTACATGTAATTAATAGCATAACATGGTTGAAGAGTCTAGTTGAGCTCTTTTACATAGAATGGAAAAAGTGGAAATTTTATGTAAAATTTTTTTGGCTAGACAATATCCTTGTGACATTATTAATAAATATAAGGATGAAGTTACTAAAGACAGACCCTTTCTTTACAAACCAGTGCTCAAAGATGGTCTTACAGTTTCTGATGAATCTGCTATTATTGAACGTGCCAGTGTAAAACAGGCGATGCTGAACAAAATGGCAATTGTTTTTTCCAGGGATATGTTTTTTGCAATTAATGGAGTTACAGGGGATAT
The DNA here is from genome assembly GCF_019279795.1 of Protopterus annectens. Lineage (NCBI taxonomy): Eukaryota > Metazoa > Chordata > Ceratodontiformes > Protopteridae > Protopterus > Protopterus annectens. The sequence goes on from NC_056725.1 coordinate 10,231,365, forward strand.
CAAGGCGATTTTGGAAAATAATTCTATTCAATTCTAACATTCTTGTTTTATTTTCTACCTGTCATATCTTCTGTGTGAGTCTGTATTCTATGTTTTATCACAAGGGATAATTGGCTAGGCTTACAATGGCTCACAAGGGCAGTTAGCCTAGTACTAACCTATGAACCTGTGAAGCAAACTGGCCAATAGTATGAAGACAGAGGAGACATCAGGTAAGGTCTAGGGAGGAAGAAGAAAAAAAGAAGACTAAACAGACTTAAGTGTCACTTTCTGCCACAAAACAAATGCAATATAATGAAATGTACACTGAGCTCTGTTCTAGCATTACAGCATGTACAGAACAGCTTTCATTCCCTGCCTCCTTTTCCTGAAATAGGCTCCTTTAATCATATATCATACACAGCTTGGCAACTTGGAAAAGTACGATACAGCTGGCGATGTCACTGAATATGGAAACCTTTATAGTTGAATTTATGTTTATAAATAGGTTCCCTAAATCTCAGTGTGCACAGACCCTCATACCTCCCTGTACTTCCATCTAATCTACGCCCTTCACATGTCTCATTTGGCATACCATACCACACTATATTCATCACCTCTCTACTAGTGAAGCAGTTAGGCTCTTTAAGCATATTTTTATATGATATACAGTCTACCCCACATACACCTTTCCGGCTACCTTTCTTTGTACTCTGTCCAGCAGCAAGACTTCTTTTTTTACCCCAAGCCTACAAAACTGCATGCAGCATTCCAGCTGTGGTATTACAAAGGTATGAGAGAAAAGACCCATCAGCCCACTCTTCCTAGACTATGCCCTTGGTTATACATCCTAACGTTTGATTGTTCCTCTCTGCCATTTTCTTGCACTGAGCTGGGTGGCTCAGGCTGTGTATCATTGTCCATGTCTTTCTCGTGTTCTAGTTTTCTGAACCTAATCCCCCTCAAACTCACACTCCACCTTTGGATGACCATTTGTCAGTATACATCAAATGCATATTAAAGGACTGAAGCAGAGTTGTGCCTTTCAAATCTTGCCCCCAGCCTCTTCATATGGCCTGGCAGGCTTATTCTGCCATGTGATACTACTCACCTCAATGCTGGTGTCACTGACAACAAGACTGAGCTCTAGCTTTCCACAGACTGAGCAAAGTTAGAGACAAACAATAAATACAGGCAAGGCCCAAGAATGAGCTTGGCGGGAAAATACTTGGCACTTTCTTCCTGCCTGAGAGGTCCTCCATCACTTCCACTACCTGCTCTATAGAACAAGCCCATGAATCAATGACTCTTTTATTAAAGTTTTTAGGCATGTCATTTACAATGAGGGACAGTTTCTTTGAATATTATATTTTATGGTTTGTGTGAAGCTCACATTTGATGCAAGTGACATATGAATGTCAGCTGTATTTGTTCTGTTTTCATTGTATTATGTTGTGCTGAACTGCCAAGGGCAGTTATATTTTGTGTGATATGCATTTGCACTATGTGGGTAATGGAGTAAGATGGGCCTTCTGAGTTGGTGGTCTTTGCCATTTCACCTCGGTTATGCAACCATGGTGTCAGTATATTTAAGCAACAGGACTATTAGTAGATACAGTGGGTCTAGCTCCTTCCAGAACACTAATTTTTAGTAATTTCAGTTGTATTTTCAAAAAAAAATTCATTTTCCATTGAAGGATGCTGTTTTGCTTACTGTTTCATTTTGGATTATTTGGCAATTTAGCATTCAAGTTGCTGCCATGAATGTTTTGTTCCCAGTCCTCCAATCATTCCTCTACCCACATACAGATGACGCTGTGTATCCCTTGCCTTCTTCTCTAATAGGACTATGGTGGAAGATCCATGTCAAGGGTTTTACTCAAATCCAGATATACCATCTCCTGAGCAGTTCTAGCCAGGGATTCAGCTACTGCCCCAGCAGCCTTTGTGAAGATTCTAGCTGGGATCTCATCAGGTTCCCATGTCTTATCCACTTTTAATGCCCTGGTACCTTCCTGATTTCAGCTATCCCCTCATCTGTTCACCGTCCCATTTATTTTGCCTTACCTGTCCTGGCTTCCATTTCACTGGGTGGACACACAGTAGCAGTATTCATTTATTTCATAAGTAATGCTGAGGTGGTGGCAAACCCACTAGGGTAGACCAAAAGTCTCCAACCCATCCTGTGGGATCCGCACATGTTTCCAGACAAGCTAAGAGAGAGAATTTTTCCAATATGCCTCTTCTTGTATCTGTCACTCAGTCTCCTCCCAGTAGACAATATCTGGGATACTTCCCAATGTGAGATTCCTAGGAAGCATCCTTACAAAGTGCTAATAGTACCTCAACTGACTCCCCTCAACAACAAGAGTAGCTGTACTCAGATCCTCCCAGATTGCTAAGTTTCCATCACAGAAAGTAAGCCTGGCTACATTGAAGCAACCTCTCTCCTGCTGTATGTATTCACAATTGCATCCTTCCAATTACCATACAAACCTAATGGTCATATGGAAGTATGGATACACAACTGACTGCTGAATTATCAGCTCTGTCCTGTAGCTCAGCTCTTGTTTCACCACTGGTCTGGCACAATGCCTGAAGTAATTTTGCCAAAGTACCAGTCTACTGGCCAGTGTGCCAGTTCCATATAACTTCACATGAGAACAAGTCCCTAAGATACTTAATCTTCTCTACCTGAGACATTGTTTCTCCTGCCCCAGCCCCCTCCACTTGCAGGAAGCCATACAATCTCATCTGCAAGAGAATTATAACTTCTGATTTGGTCATGCTAATTTTTCATCTCATCTGCTCCACTGCTCATTGGAAATCACACTCACATTAGGATAACAGGACATCATCATTATCAATTAACAATGAAGATATAACCCCCAGTCTCAAACAAAATGATCTCCAAATCTTGGGTGTGGCTTGATATCCTGGATGTGAAAATCTCATAAAGGACGGGAGACAAAACACAGCCTTGGTAAATTTCCACACCCACCTAAAAAATTTCAACTTAATGTCCACCCTAAACATGTTCAACTTAACACCAAAATATGGATACAATTTGCTACCCTAAATGCAGAGGCCAAAAAAACATGCAGCAGAGATCCTGACATCCAGTAATGTCTTGCTAAATTTTCTCAAGACATTATAGGATACACAGCAATATGTTTTTTATGAGTCTACAGAATACACATAGACAGACTTGAAAAATTCCCAAGACCTTCCAATATCTGTGCACTTCTCTACTTCTGCAAAGATTATGCACTACACCACTTGAATCAAAGGCTTGACTACAGGAGGAACATGCTGGCATATGGCTTCCCAAGAAGGCTAAGTATGATATTGCTTTACTGGTACACACTCTTCTTATCTCCTTGATTTGAAACTGGGACCCACTACCTTAGTTTGTCAGTATTATCCCATCCTTCTATTTAACACTAAAAGAACATCCTTCTATTTAACACTAAAAGAACATGTTAAGTACCACACCTCAACAATGTCTAGCATCTTCAGTATGTCAACTATTCCTGCAGCTTTACCATAATCACCACAGTGACTTAGTCTACCAAAACTGAACCAGCTTCACAGTCAACTTCTGCCACTGCCTCCCCAAACAAAGGTCTGTCCACCACATTCAGGACTTCCCAAAGTGCTCCTTGCACCTATCAACAAAGTTGTCAATTGCGTTCAGCATTTCTCCACCCTACGAACCATTATTGGCATGCTACCTCACCAACTAAGTTAAGCAAAAAAACAGCAGTATCAGTGGCACACTTGCTTTTGGTGGAGAAGGTGTGGGTTCCGTTACCACACCAGATAGACTGACTGCTAGTACTGCAGCACAGCATAAGGGGGATGCTGCACTCATAAGTGTGCTATCCTTCAGATGAGATGTCAAACCCAGGTCTCATCTGCTTCAGTATGTGATAACTCAGGTGGTTGTAAAAGATCCCACAACACCTATTAAAAAGAGTTGTGGTAATTTATTTATGTGCAAAAAGAGCTTTTATTTACAAAATAATTACATATTTGCAAATATTTATAAATGTATGGATATACAAACCTGTGTAGACATATTCATAATTTCCTTTACAATCATACAAAATTTTCATCACTATTAGACCCCCCCACTCCTTTTTCTACAACCACCATCTGATTTTACTTAATACTGTTACTAAAAATCCATTTACCATTAAACATAATTTTATTCTTTCACTGTATATAACCCATATAAGATACATTTTATTTATTCTTTTAACATAGTCTTTCCTTTTGTTCTTATTATATCCATATTTAATCATACCCATGTTTATTTTACCACTTCTTTTATATCTTCAAAAAAATTCTTTACATAGTTTTCCCCATAAATTTTTACTCTTTTATACTACAAAAACACACGTTCTGTAGTTTCTTCTTCTGGACAACCTAACCATATTCTATCACTTTTCTTTTTATATGGCATATTTCTTTTTAGTGGGAATTTATCTATTACCAGTATTCACAAATAATCTTGATATTCTACTTTCTTTTTTTTTTCAAAACAAATATTCTACTTTCTGATTACACCATTTGCTTCTTATTTTTATAATCTGTTAGATTTTCTAATGGTTTTACATAGTAATGTTTTATCATTACATTCTTATACCATATTTTTCTATATCGTCAATTTTTATTTTCCACAAAAAATATTTTCTTGGTAACATTTTATTTCTTCATTCATGCACTCTTTTTTACCATACCTCAAAATGTATCACACTTATACAATGTTGCTACTAATCTGTCGTTTTTCATTTATTCAGTGTAAAACTTTGTACAAATTTCATGAAGCAGCACATACCAATGGGTTAATTAACCTCTTTATGTACATACAACACTCCTCTTTTTACTGGGTTTATTCTAGAACACCATATAAATGAAAACATCTGCAATAATTCCCTTTTAAATACTGTTGGCAACATAAATACACTTGCTAAGAATGCTATTTTTCCCATCAGTAATGAATTTACCAAATAAAGCTTTTTTTCTGAATGATAATTTATAGATTCTCCAGAAAAGACAGGTTTGTTTTATTTCTTCTGTTTGTTTTTTCCATTGAATTCTACTTACATCTTTATTCCCAGATTTTATACCCAAAACAGAAATTTCATTCATTGTAAAATATATACCCCTATCTTTATTACGTTATCTAAACCTTTACTGTGCTCTTTATTTAAAGCTATCCCCATCACCTCTAGGCACTCTTTTGTTCAAATTATTACTTCTTTTTAACCAAACTTTGTTTTTTTTGCAATTATTATAATGTCATCTGCACATGTTAATAGAACTGGAATTCTTAAACCTTCAGGTGTTATATATCACACCTCCTTTATTTTGTAATTTATTTAACATATTATCACATTCATAACTAATGCAAGGAACATACAACTCATTGGACATCCCTGTCTTATACCACTCTTTATCTGTACCTCTTGGCTTAACCACCCACTTACACGTTTTATTTCTTCATTATTACTATACACTAACATACACAATTTCCTAACTTTCTCACATATTATATTATTTCATTAATACCCATAAGATTTCATATCCAACCATAGGAAATGCCTTATTAAGGTCTCCTATCATGATTTTCACTTCTTAGTTTCTATTCATAATATCATCCATGATTTCTCTATTATTAATAAGTCTCAAGAACCCTTACCATTTATATTATACATACTATTTTCCAGTTTAGTTTCAAATCTCTTTTTGTATTATTTTCATAAAGATCTTATAAGCATTATTATTCAAAACTATCGGTCTCCATTTTTTAATTGTTTCTGTCTTCTTCCATATGAATTTAAGTATTCCATTACATAATTCTTTATACATAAAACATTCATTTAATCATTCATTCAAAATCTTTAAAAAATTGTTTTCCCAATCCCTTACATTTTTATACATTTCATACCCTATTCCATCTGGTCCTGCAGCTGAATCTATATTTACTTGACCTAATACTATATTTAGCTCATTTAAAGAAATCTCCTTTTCCAACTTTTTATTCTCTTTTTCTGTTAACTTTTTTTACTTTCCGTATTTTTTCATTACTTTCTTTTTTCTTTAAACATTTATTGTACATATTGCACTATACTATTCATAATTCTTCCCAAGTTCCATTTCTCCTTTTATATGTTTTACTTCACTCATTACACTACCATCTTCCTTTACTAATCTGCTTAAGTAACTCAATATTTCTTCTTTTTCCTTGTAAAAATATCTTTGTTTATATAACAATTCTTGTATTTTTCTTGATTTCTGTCATACAATTATTTTTCTTTGTCAAAAGTACTTTCCATCATTATATTCTAAACCTTACAATACACTGTTATATATTTTTATATTTTCTTTCTCTACTTTTTCCCCATCATATTGCCACTGTAAAAACATTTTTTAATATCTTTTCCTTAAATATCATCCACAATTCAGACCATTATTTATAAAAATGTTCTCAAAGTAATATGACCTTTCCATAAGTGTATTACTAATCTCTTTCCTTCTTCATTTAATGCTTTCTCGTTTATCATTTTATTCCTTTGCTTATGTTTACATATTCCTTGATTTCCTTTATCCTAGTCATATGGCAAGATGATCAGAAAATCATGTTTCAAGTACGACCCCTTCTCCTATGACTAAAACTTTCAATACTATAAAATAATCTATTTCAGTTCTATACATACCGATTTTGTAAGTCCATGAATTTTTGTTCCAACGTTTTAACTTACCACATCTTATAACTTCTAACATTTTTCTTATATCATTTCCTTTCTTTTTTATGTTTGCCTTTTAAATAACAATTAAAGTATCCTATTATATTCATGTTTATCACTATATAGTCTAAAATTTGATGAATCAACCTTTCCCTTGCTTTACAATTAGTATAAGCATATAATGTAATTCTATACACTTGTTCTTTCCATTTTAATTCTACAATGGTTAGTCTTCCCATTTTTGCTAAAGTTACATCTAATATCTTTACTGTATTTCTACAGAATATGCCTATTCCAGGCATCTCTCATTTCCCAAATTCAGGATTAACTTTCCTCCCCATAGTTTCAATGTTTGTAATCTTTATTCATTTGTTAAAAATCTTGTCTTCTAATATAATTACATCTACATTACATATATTACACCACTCCAAAATCCCTACTCTTTTGACTATATACTTAGTACTATTCACATTTACAGAAAGCACTATAAAAATTTAATTTTCCCTTTTCCTTGGGTTCATGGTTTCAAAAGTTCGTAGGTTAGCTTTCTTATTAGGCCACTCTAAGCCTAGCCAATTTCCTTCTCAAAGGTGAGAATCAAACACTGTACCTTGGCTCTGAGAGTCAAACATCTTAACCTTATACCAACTGCCAGTCATTAGCGCTCGCTCTCTCTCTCTATATATATATATATATATATATATATATATATATATATATATATTCCTTTTCATTCATTTCCTTTCATCTTTTCTTTTGTACTTATCCATTTAAATTTTATTTTCCTGTCTATTACCCTTTTACCAACAGAATACTTTTTTTTTCTTTTACAACCTCCCAATTTATGTCTTCTTCATCACTTATTTCATAACCTTCTTCTATGCACTCTATTTTTCATTTAATTTTTCTTCTATTTCTAAAATTTCTTCTCCCCTTCCATTTTCTTCCTTTTCTTTCTCCTTAATCTTATTTTCATTTTTGTAATCCATACATAATTGTCCAAAATTGTTACATTTATAACAATTCAATTCACATTTTTTGCATTATGTCCCATTTCCTCACAAATATAAAATTTTCTTTTGTCACAGCTACTTAACAAACATCCATCTTTTCCACAAAAAATGTTTTGGGTTGTACCCAGTATTTTATGACACCCCTATTCCCCTCCACATTAACCATGCATGGTATATGTATAATTCTTCCTCTTTCTATTTTTAACACAATATTACAATCCCAACCACTGGTCCCTAAACCCTTTTTGTCATAAAATTTTGAAGTGTCCAGTATTTTTTTTACATATGCCCTTTCAAAGCCTCATTTTCTACCTCTGTTCAAAATTGTACACACATTTTCTTTTTTGTTTCCCTGTTAAATGCTTTTATTACATAAAGATTCCATAGGTTACAGTCTTTCTTTTTTTCATATTCTCCAGGAAAGGTTTCCATTGAAAAAACAGTTTCAAGTATAATGTCACAAAATGTCTCTTAATACGAATAAATGCTCTTACCTCATGTGCTTTTACACCCAAAGGAGCTATTAAATTGTGCCACACTTCATATCTGTCCATTTCTTTGTCTTCTTTACTCTGAATCCTTACCACTTACTTCTGTTTTGTTTTTCATTTTTTTCTCCCTTCTTTTCTGCTACTTCACTTTTGTTTTCTTTAACTTTAGCTGCATATGTATTCTTTTCCATCTCACCTCTATTCTTCAGGATTGCCTCTGCATCCTCCTTTGGTATTTTCTTCATAATGTCCTCCAGTACACATCTCCTTCATTTTCTGGGTTACTCTGCACTACCATTTCATTAACTAAATCATCCCACAACTGGATGACTATAACTATACATCCATCATTTGCTGACTCATCTCCATCAAACAGATTTTTTTTGAAACATCTCCTCAGAATCCTGCACACATTCTCCAGTCTCAGTATCTGCTTTCTCCTCCATTTCTCTCACCACTCCATAATTTCCTTCTCTCTCCATCTGCCTCCTTGTTTCTTCTGGCTGCCTTTGTCCCTGGAATGGAAACAGGAAGAGCTCCTGCAAAATGGGTTCCACTTGCAATGACGATGAGTATGGGAAGTTTCCCAATGTCATGGCCAAATTTCTCCTAATAATATAAATATCATCATGGGTCACTCCTGAAAACAGGCTACTAACTTAGAGGGCCTAATCCAATCAAAAAAGGATAAATATAAAAAATAAACTACATATAAAATTGTCAGAACCTTCAGTCCATCTGAAAATCATTTTTCATGGTCTCACTAAACTCCTCCCACACTGAGGCCTTTGTTTTGGTGAATACTTGCAGCTGTTTTTTTGACTTGTTGGTACGTTCAGTTAAATCTGGAGATCCTCTTACTAGCACTGTATGAAATACCTCTTCTTTAATGTGACAGCTTCTCTAATCTCTGTTGGCCATAAATAGGATCTACAGTTGCTGCCATAACTGACTGAGCACCTTTTTTACAGAACTGCCTGCTACTGAATTAATTATTGATTTTTGAACAGTGTCCACTTGGCTTTCATAATCTCATCCTGTCCAGATATCTGAAAGACGCTCATCCAGGAATAAAAACTGAACTCATCAAGCAACATTCCCAGGCCACCCTCACCACAAGCTTAGGTTTCTAGGGTTGTTCAGCTGTTGTTCTGGCTGCCTGAGCAGACATGCCACCAAATACTGATAAGCTGATAGCTCACCACTTCTCTTCTCTTCACTAGAGAGTTCAGACCATACAGTCTTTGATCTGATGACATGATACAAAGTTTATCCATAAACCCGAGTCCAGTGTGTGCTGGTACCATGTACCTTTTTGAACATCCTTCAAAAACAGTTTATCACTCTGGTTCAGTTCAGGCATGCCATTTCTCCCAGTCATACCTCTACAAGTATCATCATCATTGTCCACGTTTTGAAGTCCCACAGCAGCAACATAATATCACTAGGTGGTACAGTACTGAACACTGCAACTATGCTCTCTACAAAGCCTGAGTACTTGTACCTGGATGCACACAAATGACAGACAGTTTTCTAAACCTAGCAGTCATTTTACATCAATAAATGAGAAGGTCATACCTTAATCTTCATCTGAAGAGAGCTAAGCCAGGGGCTTGTAAGTATTCCTACACCATCCAGAAGCCTTTCCTTCAGAGTAGGAAAGAAAGAGCCACCTCCTGCTTGAACAGCCTGGTTCCGAATCCAATACTGTATACAGACTTAAAACAAACTAAATACAGGTGGTAGTTTTCAACTTCCCACTCAAACTCTTGTTCCTTCCCTAGCAGAAGAGTTTATAATTTCTGTCTTAACAGTGAGTTACCATTATCAAGGTCTGCAGCATCTTACACTGTCTTAATCCTGCTTGCCACCTGACTGGCAATGCATATGACCCCCCCCCCATCTTTGCATTGTGGGCAGTGAGTCCACACAGCTTTCTAAGGCTGAGCCTGACTGAGATACCTGCATCACCCAGATACTAAGTACTTGCCAATATACACCATTCCTAGGCCTAGCTCAAAGGGGTGGGTCCAGGTATATCCATGCCATTTGAGGCTTTCATTCTTCAAATGAGTCACCACTGAGGACATTAAAAATAAACATTAGTGTGGTCCATCTCCTAATACCAATTTGTCAAGGATGTTCCTGCCAGGTAATTAGTTCCATACAAAATAGCTCTAGAGTCTAGTTGTGTAAAATCTTACCATAACCACAGATTTCCTTCTCTTCTGCTCACTCATGAACAACCAGTGGACTGGCAGGATTTTTCCCAAGGCCTGTTCAATGCCTTTATGGCCTTGAGACATCCTCATCTATCTATCTCTCTCTCTCTCTTCTCCCTCCATTCCTCTGCCTGCACCACAAAAGAGGACTTCTGAGGAGTTTTCCTCTGGGGATGAATATTTAGCTTATTCAGCCCAAATTTCTTCTCCTTTGGGTTATGCCTCCCCAGAAGAAGAATCTAATGGCACCATTCCCCTTGGGGAGGATATATCATTGGGGACACCATTCTTAAGATGAGGGAGTTTTTCAAGTGGGATTGCTGTCAGGTATCAGACATCCAAAAATGGTACTATGACCTGCTGAAGATGGACTCTCCTTCAACATCTGCCATACCTCCTGTTATGCCAGCCTTCCTCTTCCTGGATGGCTTTGCTGCAACCTCAAAGTGCCCTGATTCTCAATGTCCTTCCTCCAAAAGGCCAGATAGATTTTATAAAGTGCCTGAAGATTTCAAATTCCTGTTCAAATGTCCCTTTCCAGTCCCTGTTACCATTTCAGTATCTGCAGAAAAGGCCTCCAAGATGCTACCTTCCACTTCCCTGCTCTGCTCAGATAAGGAGAGCAAAGTCATGGAGAGAATAGGAAAAAAGGTTATACTTCAGCCACTCTGGCTTTCAGGGCCATTAACTACCAGATATAATATAATACATAATATTCCTTGGCCCTCCTCTTGGACACTGTTAAACTTTTTCTGAGATTCCTAACTCTCCCACTAAGGCCAAGCTCTCCTCCATCCTTAACTCCTTAGCTCAGGTTACACTGCATTCCATAAAGTGGGGTCTATATTACCTTATTGAAAAATGTCTTCATGGATGCTTCTTCATCGACAAAGAAACAGTGAACTCCCAAATTTTACAATGACTCCCTTCAGTGAATTTTTTCCCAGGGAGAAAAAAAATCACTTGGCCAACCAAAAAACGAACTTTCAAACACTACAAAGTGGGGGATGTTCCCCCCCAACTAAATATACTGACTCCGAGATCACACTACAGTGGGGAAAAGGGCAAATTCCTGACAATGGCCAAGCAGTTTTTCCTCTGGGAAAAAATTTGCTGAAGTGGCCGTCCGAAGATTTGGGAGTTCGCAGTTTACTGGTTGACGAAGAGGCATTCGATGAAGATGTTTTTCAGTAAGGTAATATAGACCCCATAAAGTGTAGCTATGATGCTGTGGAAGCATCAGCTAGAGTGGCTGCATCTGGGTCAGTCCTGAGGAATTATTCTTGGCTCAAGCTCCGACCTCTGCCTGATGACATTAAGGCAAAAATGATGGATCTCCCCTGGGCAACATGGCATTTCTTGGTACCTCTGCTGCAGAACTCCTTAAGTCCCTACAGGCAATGAACTGCAAGACCTGAAACATATTTTTCTTTCACCAATGCTCAGGTTTCAGAGGACCTACCCAAACAAGACCACCTTTGTAAGAAAGTCTGCCAGACCCCAACTTTCTAAAGGTAAGAGAGATGCTAGGACACAATTTACTTCTAAATCTACCTCCTCTAGTCCCACACAGAAAAAGCCCTTTCAGGCTAAGACAGGTAGTCTGTGACTACTCGCCTCCCGGACCACTAACACCTCTGTCCCTTTGTCTCTCTCTCTTTCTCTGTCTGCTTGGAAACAGATAACTCAAGACTCTTGGGTCCTATCCTATACTTTATGGTGTGGAAGACTCCTCCCCCCTTCAGGGGGTACTCCACAACCTCCAAAAGAAAAACTGGAACTCTTTCCCCAGGTAATTTCCACCCTCCTTTCTCAAGACACCATTCAGGTAGTGCCACCCTCCCAAGTAGGAAAAGGATTCTACTCCAGGATGTTCCTGGTACTCTGGAAGGATGGTTCTTGGGGATCCACTCTAGACCTATCCCATCTAAATACCTTTCTGAAGGTTCCCACCTTTTGAATGCTAACTTTACCATTCGAATGCTAACTTGGGGTTCAAGGCTTCCACTATTCCTATGCTTCCTTTTGCCAAGTTGCCAAGGGATGGCGCTGTGGTGCAGCGGTAGCGTTGTCGCCTCACAGCAACAGGTTTTCTGGTTCGATTCTCAGCTGGGGTGCCTTCTGTGTGGAGTCTGCATGTCCTGCCTGCGTTCGTGTGGGTTTCCTCCGGTTTCTTCCCACGTTACAAAGACATGCATCTGGAGTGTTTTTACCCGGGCCTCCACTGAAAATTGGCTTCGTTCCAGTTGGACTTTCCCAGTTAACAAATGTTAAATAAAATAAAATAAAGTTACACATGAAAAAATTCCAGTGGTTCTTGAGAATAGTATGGATACAACACTTCCAACCTCTGGAGTTTGTTATCCCACTCCTGCCTTGCTTGAAAAAGGATTTACACTGGTGGATCCAACATGTTTCAAGGAATCCAGGCTTACCCTTGCAACCACCTCTTCCCACACAAGAGCTGTACATGGATGCTTCAAACATGGGATGGGGAGCAACCCTAGACTCATGGAGGGTCAGAGATGTCTGGTCTCCACCCAGAAAAGGGAGCACATCAACATAAAGGAGATGAGGGCCCTGAGTTTTGCTCTACAAAATTTTAAGATGGTTTACAGAGAATACCACAGTCCTCTGGTATGTCAACAAACAGGGAGGAACAAAGTCCTATCTCCTGTGCAGACTGGCTTTACAAGCCTGGGAGTTAGCTGCTCAGAGTCAACTCACCCTCCAAGCAGTTTACATACCCATGACCCAAAATGTTGTGGCAGACACACTGAGCAGGTCCATGACTCACTCCCACAAATGGATGTTATACAGGGATGTATTTCTGGACATGGTCCATCAATGGGGTATACCTCAGGTAGATCTCTTTGCCTCCCCCATGAACAGTCAACTTCCCATGTTTTGTGCCAAGGTTCCAGATCCCCTGGCATAGAAGGTGGATGCCCTGTCTTTCTCTTGGAAGAACAGTATGGGTACACCACCCTGTTTCTATATGTTTCTATGTGCATGACCCATTTTTCACTTCTCCAATAGGGCCTGTTGAAAATCCAGCTGAAGCAACCAAAAATCTTGCTGGTGACCCCCTTTTGGCCAAGATAGCATTGATTCCCCCTTCTTCTGCATTTAGCCAAGGGCAATCACCACAAGTCACCCCACAGAATGGACCTACTCACACAGGACAAGGGAACTTTAGTACACCCACAGATGTCAACTCTGCAGCTGACCCTGTGGGTGATAGGGTTTTGATTCCTTTCAGACACCTTTTCTCTGAGCATGCGCTACAAGTTCTGCAGGAGGCCAGAAAACCCACTACTAGGAAATTCTGTGTTTCCAAATGGAAAAGGTTTTCCACCTGGTGCTTAAAAAGGATTTACAACCACTGCTAGTGGATGTTCCAGTGGTTCTGTCCTACCTGTGTGAATCATTGAAGAGTGGACTGCCATACTCTTCAGTAAATGCTCACCTTTCTGCTATCTCTGCATGTCTGCCTATGTCTCCTCCTTTAGCTTACAGGTTGGAAGTTAAACTTTTCTTAAAAAGCATCCTTCACATCAGACCACCAAGGAAACCAGTTCTCCTTCCTTGGGATCAAGACTTTGTCTTACAAAAACTTACCCTGGCCCCTTTCGTGCCAGCAAATTCTGCTTCTGTACAACACTGCACCTGGAAAACAGTCCTACTTCTGGCCATTACTTCTGCCAGAAGGGTTTCTGAGTTACAGACTCTGATGTCTTCTTCCCCCTTCATGGTTTTTCACAGGGATAGGGTTTCCCTTACACACTAACCCCTCCTTTATGCCCAAGGTGGTAAATGAGTTATCACTCAATCAGTCCATCAATCTTTCCACCTTTTTCCCTTCTCCTCAGTCCCCTAGTGAGAGGATCCTACACACTTTAGATGTGCACAGGCAAGATATTACTTGGATAAAACCAAGCCAATTCAGTAATTTGTTTCCTATCACCCAAGGGCCCTGGGTAAGCCTGTTTCCAAGAGGACTATTTCCACTTGGATTTCCAAAATCATTTCTTTCTGTGTCTCATGGGAAGAATCTCCCCTCACCTATTAGGGCACATTCCACTGGAGCAGTGTCTCCCTCTGGTGCCTTTTTTAAGGGTTTAGACATCTGTTCTATCCTGGAAGCAGCTACCTGGTCTTCTGTTCATATCTTCATGAAACACTAAGTTAGATGCCATTTCCAGGTTCAGAGCTGGTTTTTGCCAGGGCTATTTTGCATGGGTTTGTGGAGAATGTTTCTGCTGCTCTGCCTAATGCTTCTTCTGCATGAGCTTTGGTATTCTCCCTCATGTTATGAATACTGCAACATATGAATAGAAGGACATAGAATAGTTGTGTAAAATCTTACCATAACCATAGATGTCTTTCTCTTCTGTATGTTGCGGCATTACTCCCCCCCCCCCCACCTTCCCCTTGATGCTTAACTGGCTTCTGGTGGTGTGTTTTCCTCACCTAGGATCAGGCTGGCGTTTTTTGCAGCATTCAGTTCTGAGGTCTGGTACATGCCGACCTCTGCTTTATACCCAATGTCATTTTATGACCGACGTATGTTCTGCTTTTGTAAGATGTCGCACATACCTCACAGCAGCACTACATTTTGTATACTGGCCGGACGTACGAGTCAGCTGACAGCGGACTCCTTTATGTCATGAATACTGCCAACATATAAATAGAAGAATATCAAAATGTCACACAAACCACTACACAATGGTGAGGTTGATCTTGAAGGGAACTAAGAAGTCATATTCCTTAAAAAAACTCATCCTTTCATTATCCTGTTTATACTTCTAATCTTTCCAAGGCATTTTACTTATTTCCCTGCATGTTCACTTTCCTTTTCCCAAGTGCTTAAAAGGTCTTCTTCTTTCCTCAGGTCCTCATTCAGTTCTTTCTTGCATTTCAATCTTATCCCCTCTTTTTATGCCATTTGTCACCTAGTTCCTGGCATCTACATAGCTCTCTGCTAGCTTTGTCACACTAGTCCTTCTTACTTCTTCCATTTAATATTCATGTTTACTTCCCTGGTAAAACATACTTGTATCTTCTTTGTTCGTATTTACCATCCTCTTTTCCTTTATTCCCTCACATTTCCTGTATTTACCACCCACTTTTTCTTCATTCCCTCACATTTCCCATTTGTACATTCCATAGTTAGTTGTGTCACTCCTTTGCTATCATTGCATACTCCTAGACTCCTGTCTCGTCTATCTCCCCACAGCTAGTTATCCTGTAATTCCTGATTTTGGATTCTGTAACTAGCCCTCATTGTTTTATTTTGGCCAGCAAGAACTACATTGTACAATGGTCACTATTTGATAGTACAGCTCCAGCTTGTAGAGCCCTCCCCCCCATGCCATCCTTACTGTAGAGAACTAAAACATAAGTATCCTCCTTCTGTTTAAACCATTCTAGGCTGAACAGCTCAATCAGAAAACTTTAGTACAATAGTCTTAAAAAGCCCTTAGTGTCCCTATCATTGCATTATCTCTGAATATTGAGTAGCTCAAACCCAGAGAGAAAAGGAATCTAAATGATAACAAAATAAAATACAAAAACATCCAGACTCTTGACAATCAACTTTAACAGATAAGCAATCTCACCCACAGTGAGTTATGAATAGTCTATGTGGAAAGTTTCCTTGCAATGAAAACATTGCCCAAAATGCATAAGACTCGAAGGATGGTGCATCATCTAACAAGAATGCTTTGCAGTCCAATCAATTTCTAGTGAGGCTCTCTGAACCTTTGTTTTTAAAAGGACCTTCACTGGTTAACTGCTTTGGTTTAGCACAATTCACTTTTCTCCGAATTTTACTAATACCCTTGGAAGCAAGGGGACGAATGGAAAAGCATGATCAAAGTACTGCTCTGAAATGATGCCATCTCTTTTCTTGTGGCCAGCAAGCAAACACTCATACAGACAGTGCTGCTCATTGAAATGAAGAAGCCATCTTCCATGCAAATCTGCAAATACTGGAGAGTTTCTAAGTAATTTGTGGCTGGACTTAACTTCAGAAATGTTTGTCAGCCCATTGTTCAATCAGTCAATATGGGCAATTCACAAGGAGAGCTTGTGGGTAAGGTCTAGCACCAGAATCTGTCTACAAAGCTGACAGGACCTGTTATTACTCTTATTTGTTCAAGACCGGATGGCTAACTAAACTTACAAGCAAAACAGGAAGAAAAAGAAATTCTTCATCAAGAAGCATGATGAAATGTACCTCAACATACAGATGAGCGCCAAAGATAAACCAGATTCTGAGACAAGTGACTGCACAGATATGAAGACAAGCTAGCCAGACTGATTTACTCATGGAAAATAAAAGGGAATGCTCATAGATAGGTGATCGTCAGACATACATGAAATCAGGGGACAACTACAGGTTCTGATAACCCAGGAAGGCAACACTGTACTCTGTGGTTATTAAAATGGAGTCTTCTGTACTTTCCTCATCATGAAGAAGCCCAGGCAAATAGTGAACATATGCGGCCATCAATACCAGAAGGGGCCAGCAGCACACTTACAGAAATTCACAAGCCAATCAAGATGCAGAAGAGCTCGGAAAGAATAACCTATGGCAGGACCAGTGAATCTCAGAACGGAGAAGGAAGGAGCCTCAAATGAAACACAACCTTACAATTTCTTTTAATCAAAACTCTTTTTATTAATAAGAAATAAATTGTGTTTTACCATAATTTCAAACATTAAATACAAGTAACATGTAGCAGAATCAGAGAATGCAGAGTACAATCCTGCCCTGAATGCAGAACGTTATGCATTAGAAAATTATCAAAAATCAACAGTATTTATCCAGCCTAACACAGAACCTTTAACAATACACAGCTATACAAGAGTTTACAAGCTTATACTGATCTGATAATATACAGATCTCAAGCCCATACATGAATAATCAATAATCAAAGCATCTTCTTCCTTTATATCTAAAATTAAAGCAATTCACAGCAACACTGCATTTCATAGCCATATTATTTCTGTAACAGACATCACATGGGCAATACTTCTTTGAATCATCTCCCACACTTTCCATTTCTAGCATTTAAAACTCTTAAGGTCACTCACCCTTAATTCTTTTGCTTTTAATTCATGCGTGAGTACAATCAAATCCCTTATTGCCAGAGGGGAAACCTGTTTCTATTTTCTAGTAACAACTTTTTTTTGCTACTCACAATATCAAGTTAAGGATAGACTTTTTCTCCAAGATCAAGATACTTCCTGGCTGTCCCAAAGAAAAAAATAATATTCTCTCCTCAAGTGTTTATCTGTTCAGAATGTATCTAACACTTTCTGTATTCCTTCTTTGAAAGCACACAGCAACAGGCAACCCTAAAAGATATGCATCCAGTCCCCTGACTCCTCATCAGTGCACCTCCTCACTGTGAAGCAACCAGCCAGGCGGGCTGGTATATATAAATATTCAAACAAACGTTGCCAGCTGAAAAAAAAAAACAATATCTTCTTGCTCTGGCTGCCTATCAGAGGATTAGCAACATTATTGTCCAATATTCTTCATTAATATGAATTTGCAATTCCATCACCCATTTTTTATTTTATAAATCTGATCTATGGCTGAATGTTCTGGGTAATCTCCTAAACATTTATCTATAGACCTTTTTTATGAACAGCGGGCAATTTTCTTATTTTCCAATAATACATTTAAATTCATACACCTTCTTAGCCAAAGAATAGTACAGATCCCTACAAAAACTGGCCACCCTACATATTTATTTAAAGAATGACCATAAAACAATTTGCCTTTCTCACAATAACTGATCTCAATATACCATTCCCTGACAATTCCTCAACTTTTGCTCAACTGTCAGTGTAATAAAAAAAAATCAAAAGGATCAGCTCCAACCACCAACTCATCTTAGTTTAATCAAGTATCCAACCCAATTAGTTGAAATTAAAGATGTCAATATTTGTGACGTACTGTGACTTGCTGTAAGTTTCCCTTTATCTACCACCCAATACAGGGATGTTGGAATGTGGCCTTTGCTTACAAATATCTATCCACTCAACCTGACGTTCCTGAGAAAATAAACCAAGGATGGTCTTTAAATGAGCAGCCCTTGCAAAAATTCCCTTATCAGGAAGCCACAATCCTCCAGACTTGGTAAGGCTAGTCATAAAATGTTAGTCCACCTTATGCTTTTTCTGAGCCCATGAAAACTTTATAAGGTGTTTTGTTTTAAAGAACATTAAAGACGCTGTTGGGAAATGGCAGAGATATAGCCTAATATACATATAAAATCAATGATAGTACAAACCCAGTTGCAGCTTGAATAGTCTGCATTATAACTAGACACAGGCTCTTCCATTTAAATAAATGGATCTTCACCTTTGTAGCAGTTCTTTATACATTATATCTACTGTGGATGATGCCGTATGGGATATTTTGATATATTTTGATCCTCAAATATGTCATGATTCTTGCCCCTCAGAAATGGAAAATCCTCCTCAATGTTAAGTAAGGGAATATAATGGATTCTCACTGTCTCTGTTTTCAATGGGTTAATCTTATACCCAAATATTATACCAAACTCCTCTAACAACTTTGTTAGTAACCCTGTTTCTCTCTGGATTTGTAAGATATACCAACATATCATCAACACAAAGGGAAAACTTGTACAAAATAATTTCCACTCTAAATTGATAGTAAACAGCAGCAGTGAAACTGGTTACCCCTGCCTGGCACCCTGCAAAAGCAAAATGCCAAGGTGAGCACCTATTTTAATTCTGACTGTTGCATCCTGGCAATGATTTGCAATTAAGTTCCTGAATTTGTGAAGAAAATTCATATGTACTAATAAATGAATCAAGGTTTACCCACCTGACTATCAAATACCCTTTTGGCATACAGATTTGCAACAAGTAAAAATATATTGCTGTTAGATGCCTCCTCAATAATTATCAGTGTCCTTATAACACTGCCAAAAGTGGTATGGTTACAAACCATACCTGGTTGATTAAATGTGTCATTACCTTAAAAAAAAACTAGTGGCAACCACTGTCGTGAAAAATTTGTAGTCATGGTTTAGAACCAATATGTGCATATATGATGATATCAACATGGGATTCTTACCATATTTCAAAATGACAGATACAACAGGAAGAAGGGCATATACTATTAGCTTAAGTCACATTAGCAAGCATACATAAATTATCCATAAATGTTTGGGTGACCCAGTCATAATCCTCTTGGGGGAGCCCATCTGGACCAGGTGACTTTCCTTTAGTTAACTTTATCATTGCTTGTTGCAATTCCAATGAAGAAAACACCTTCAATAACACTTCCCTATTCTGTTCAGAAGCTGAGGTCCTGGATCCTTCATGAGACTAATGCTAGGTATAATAATCTTTAAATACTCCCAATATCTCAAAGGGCTTTGATATAATTTTCCCTTTGTAATCCTTTCATTTTACATATCATCTGGTCGACATTTCTAGCTCTAAGCTGCATAGCCAATTGCATTTTCGCTGATGCAGTAAAAGCAATTTTCTTTTTTATTCAAGAGATCGGAAACCTTGGTCAACCTTAAATTACAACAGGTCATCTATTTCTTTCTTCAAGAAAAAAATAATGTCATTTGCAAGTTGTATAAATTAGCCTTCTTTTGTTCTTCCACTAATTTTTCCTACAAACCCTGCAGTTTTTGCCACATATTTTCACTTTAAAAGCAGAGTCTTGTAGCAAATGAGATACACTATCTTTAAGCTTACCCCACTGACAGATTATACCTAACAGAATATCATCTCAATCAATTCCCCACTGTGTATAGAAATCCTTAAGTACACATGCATATTCTCCACTGTTAAAAAAAGTCAAGTCTCCAGTGTTTTTTGCATGGAGTCTCCCCCATTTACATGTAATTAATAGCATAACATGGTTGAAGAGTCTAGTTGAGCTCTTTTACATAGAATGGAAAAAGTGGAAATTTTATGTAAAATTTTTTTGGCTAGACAATATCCTTGTGACATTATTAATAAATATAAGGATGAAGTTACTAAAGACAGACCCTTTCTTTACAAACCAGTGCTCAAAGATGGTCTTACAGTTTCTGATGAATCTGCTATTATTGAACGTGCCAGTGTAAAACAGGCGATGCTGAACAAAATGGCAATTGTTTTTTCCAGGGATATGTTTTTTGCAATTAATGGAGTTACAGGGGATATCAAGGCGATTTTGGAAAATAATTCTATTCAATTCTAACATTCTTGTTTTATTTTCTACCTGTCATATCTTCTGTGTGTGTCTGTATTCTATGTTTTATTCTTCCTGTTATATCAGTAACATTGTTACATTGTATTTTAATTATTATGTTCCTTTGTATTTTGCTTGTGGAGCTTTTCTCCCCTGGCCTCCACTGAAAATGGATCTCTGACCCAGCGGACTTTCCTGGTCAACAAATTTATTTTATTTTTATTTTACATTTGTTGACCGGGATAGTCCGTCTGGATGCGTGTCCATTTTCAGTGGAGGCCCAGGGAGAAAAGCTCCATGGAATGACAAATCATCATAACATGTCACATATTTATATTATTTACAGAAATTAGATGGGCAGACAATACAAATTACATATAGAACATTTTCAGTGATTAGAAGAGCAAACATTATAACAAGCCGTCAGGTAGTGTTATTCAGTGAGAGAATCGGATAAAATTACATAGCAGGCTACCTAGCAGATTTACACATTCCAGAGATAGGTTAACCAGGCTTAATATAGTGACATAGCCAGTTTGTTCCCAGGTGGTGTTTGAGCGTAGTTTTGAACTGACCAAGTGAAGAGAGTAAGGTAATATCAGCTGGTAGAGAGTTCCATGATCTACCCACAGAATTTACGAAGTGTGAGTCACCAGCTGAGTTATTAGTTTTACATATCTGAATAAGGTGTCTGTAATAGGAGTGCAGCGGTCTAGGATTATTATAGAGGGTGACAAGATCTTTAAGTGCAGGGGTATTGTTAGGGTTATATATGATTTTATGAGCCATAACCAATTGGTTATATAGTATTAGACTGCGTAGTTTAAGCCATTCAAGTTGGATTAGATTGATGCAGTGATGTGTCCTAAAATGCAGCCCAGTAGCAAACCTGGCAATGTGGTTATAACACATTGAGAGTTTGTTCATGACAGTCTTGTTAACATTAGAGAGAAGAGGGGATGCATACAGAAGAGTACAGAGAAGGTGAGATCGAGTTATGGCAACTTTGGCTGGGGGGGTTACGAAGGCTTTTATTCTGTAAAGTGATCCTAGGTTTTTGTTGATGGTTTTGATCAATTGGCTAACATGTAGGTCAAATTTTAGATTATTATCTATAATGACACCTAATAGTTTAGTGGAGAGGTCAGGGAAGATTATTGTTCCATCATTTGCTTTTATTATAAAGTTAGCGGCAGTAGACCTTTGTGTAGGTAATAACAACAGCATTTTAGTTTTTTTAGGATTTAGAATAAGATGTCATTGGGAAAGCCAGTTTTCTATTGTGTTAAAGGTGGTCTGGGTGGTTAACTGTAACTCTATTGGGGATATGGCTGAGTAAATCAGGGTAGAGTCGTCAGCATATTGGATACAGCTGACTTTTGGGATGACAGTATTCATATCGTTAATGAAAATGGAAAATAATGGGGGCCCTAGTATAGAGCCTTGTGATACTCCAAGGGTGTTAGGTAGTAGATTAGAGAGTTTATTCTGCCAAAGAACAGCCTGCTGTCTACCACTTAGATAGGATTTAAACCATTGAAGGTTTTTAGGCTCTACACTGAGTGTTTGCAGGGTGTGGAATAATAGTTGGTGGTCAACCATATCGAATGCCTTGGAGAGATCCAAGAAGAGGGCTGAAGAAATATGGTTATTGTTTTGATTATGGTTTATGGTGTTGGTAAAGGCTAGTAGGGCTGAGGCAGTACTGTGGTGAGGTCTGAAACTATGCTGGGTATCTGCCATGAGGTGGTTAAGGATTAGGTGGTGCATGAACTGTTTCTGAATACATTTTTCCAAAATATTTGCAAGTGGAGAGAGTATAGCTATAGGCCTATAGTTGGAGAATTCAGTAGAGCTACCTCCTTTATGGAGTGGGATTACATAGGATATTTTCCAGATAGTGGGAATTTTAGCTTCTTCTATGGTTCGACTGATAAGTATCGATACTGGGTATGCAATAGCATCAGCTGATTTTTGTAGGTATTCAGCAGGAAGTTGGTCAGCCGATAGTGTGGTGGGTTTTAGTTTTTTTGATTAGGGTACGGATAAGTGATGTGGCGACAGGTTGAAAACTAAATGAGAGTAGGTTAATAAATGTTAATACATAAAATAAAATAAATAAACAATTGGAAAAATATTATAGAACCCCAGGGGGTACATACAATTATAGGTGAAAGGCCCATGATAGTTTATAGAAAAAAGTTTTGAAAAAGGTTACAGCACCATGTGGAAGGATAATATGACAAAGAAGGGAATGTTTAAATGTGGTGCTTGTGGCTAATGCAGGTATATACATGAAGGGGTGAATTTTACTATAGGCAATTTTCTGAGGACGATATAACCCAATGGGAGATTTAACCATAAATCTAGAGGCCTGGTCTATTTAGCATAAAGTTCTTCTAGTCCAGCACTTTATGTGGGCAAAACAGAGAAGGCTTTGAAGAACAGAACATATGTGCAGACATAGGTGATAACTGAGGGTGATAATGGGAATGTGCTATATAAGCATTCCGAGAAATGTCAACATTTAAAAAAATTAGTATTTCTTATTTTAGAAAAGGCATGTCTTTTTTTGACAGAGGAGTATGTGGAAAAATGTAAACTGTATTAGGAGTTATTATTTGATGCTACTAATGTATAAGGTATTAATGATAAAGCATCTATTAATAGCTTGTTATTGATGAAAACAATGCATATATGAATTTTAACAATATTTGATTTATTTTGTAGGGTTGAACATAAATAAATTGAGGATTATTGTGTTCAACATTTTTTGATCAATATGGTTGTTATTAAATTGTATGAATTTAAGGAAGTGGATTACAATGAAATAGAGTAAACAGTCAACACCAACTTTTTGTTTTATTTTACTAACAGTTGTAATTAGTCATTATGGCCACTAGATAATACTATTTTAAAGGGTATATGAATGTGTATTCAGAGGGATTCTTTAGCTGATGAAGTCCACATTTCATGTGGTGAACGAAAGCACATATGTTTATAAAGTAAATAGTTGGGACTGATCTCTGGCATCTACTATTGTGTTCTTTTGTTTCTCCACTTACATATAATTAATAGCATAAAATGATTGGACAGCCTAGCTGCTGGACACTTTTTCTATTGAAATTTCTCAACAAGAATTGTTCCTTGAAACAAAGAATTTATCTGTTCTAGAACAGATTTGGAATAAGGAAGAAACATGATAATAATAATCTTTAGTGAGTTCCAAAACCTCATGGATGTCACACATACCAAAGCACAGTAAATAGTTTCTAAAGAAGTTCTCCAGGGAAGATATCCTAATATTCTAAAACAACCAGGGGCTCTTATGATCTTCATTCAGAATTTAAGACTCTCTTCCAATCTCTTCCCCAAAGAGATTCCTTCATGGAAGCAAATCCATTCACTAAGCATATACTTCAGCTGATCCAGCTTAGTCCCTGGGTTATATATGCACATGTAAATTTTGCTAAACATCCCTCTAAGAACCCTATAATGCCAGCAAATTTACCCTCACTATCAATAAGATATACTATCACTTCCATTGTTGTACATCTTTGAATTAAAATCAAGGCCTTCCCGCTTCCCTCAGGATAAGATGAATAACTGAAGTACCATATTTATGGAGTTTTCATACTCTTCTTTTTTCAAGTGTGTTTCCTGTAGTAGAAAAATATCAGCCTGATAAACCTTAATAACAACAAATACTTTTACCCTTTTAATGCAACTGGTAAGGCTATTCACTTTCAAAGATACAAAAATAATCTTATCTAGTCTCATGTGATGTCAGTAACACAAATAATATGCTTTCATCTGAGACAAAAACATTAGTTATATTCCTTTTAATAGTGCTGTAAAAAATCCAGGCATAACAACAGCTCTTTTTTACACTTATAATATTTCCACATACAAATTTTAGAGGTAGAAATAACCCACACTGCATTAACAATTACATACCAAGACTGCCCATAACAGAAAAAAATGGTACCTTTACAATAAACAGCATAAACAAAAAAAAACTGTTTACAAATAATTGCCTTCTAAGGAGGAGGAATACAACCCTAAACTTTAGAGCAAAGGTGGGGAACTTGAAGAGAGACAGGGAGAGGTTCAAAAGCAGAAAGTTTTCCTTAGACAATACAACCCACCAACCAACCATAAACATACTGCAGTTCTGCAAGCCCTTGAATCCCAAGAAGGTCTGACCATAGCCAGCAACTTCACAAGAGTACTCTAGGCCAAGAGACTACAAGAAAGTAGCCGATTAGATTAGTCCCAAATCAAAGGCAGAAATATCTGATGACTTTTGACTAGGTATGTGCTCTAAAAGGCATTAATTATGTAAATGCAGACTCCTTATGACAATAATGGAAGGTTAGCATGCAGAGTGACAAACTTCAGTTTGTCGCTTTTTATATGCATATGGAACGGTCCTTCATCCAGGGAGTTTGAAACCTGTCCATCTTCTTTGACATTAGCCGAGTGGATGAACTTGACTATACTCAAGCACTTTTTTGAAGAACATTAATGCTTAGTCCAGCAGATGATTCACCAGCTAGTCTACCATGTGTAGATATGAGAACAGGGGCTGTCTTCCAGTTCTATAATGTGGCCTAGTCTGGTCTGATATGAATGTCTTCTAGGCTACAATGAATTACAAGAACTTGTTGCATACTTTAGAGATGAATGCAAGAGGTTAGAGAGACTGAGAGGTCCACTAGTAAGACTAGACAAGTGGGTCCAGAGAAGGCATGGGTACTTTGCTTTTTTTTTTTTTATTATTGCATTTTTTATGGACTAGCAAAGCTGAGGTTTATTGCAAAAGGACTGCAGATGCTGTTGCTCAGAAATCTGATCTAATGGATAAAATTCCTATAACATAGCAGCCTGAGCCTCACCCTGTTTCTAAAGATCATGAACAGTACCTGAAGCATCCTCTGGAAAAGGAAACAGTCAACATTATGTTGGCTGAAATTTTTTGCAGGCTACATAAATACGAATCCAGTCTTATCTTAGCATGGAAAATTGGGTGCCCGTTGAATATTTGAGGACTATAATTGTAATTCTCAGATCTGTTTTACTACAAATATGAATAAGGGCATATAGACTGACTCTGAGACTACAATATCTTAAAGTATTCCTCTTGCTTCCAGGTCCAGCTGTCTTGGACATGGAGTATATACACCTCAAATGGGTTTCATATAATTTCCTAACTCATAATCCTTTATATGTATGTATGTATCCTGGCAACACTGATTTTAAAACAAAACATATTTTCCATTATTCCATCTGAATCACAGTTTGTTTTTCAAAGTGTGTAACTCAGATTATTAGGTCTCAAACTTCTGAAATGGAAACTGGAAAATCAGCTACACTTTTCAGATATCGCATCAGTTACATCATAATTATACCAATCACATGGAAATTGACCCAATAAGCAAACTGAAAAAGCTGCTCTACTATTATGCAGAGAATTAAACAAATTTCTGTGCATCCTGAAAAGAAAAAAAACAAAAGAACTCTAACAAAGATGGCATACAGGACTGATGAATTCAGGGAGAACAAGGCCAACCCAGAGAATGCCCCCCAAAAATAAATAAATAATGTACTCAATCTCTCAACTTTCATAGATTCTTTATCTGTGAACAGAAAGTCAGATTTGGAGGATGCCTGAACAATGCTGAGCAGATGAATTAATCCCTGGGATTTCTTCTTCAATGTATCTCTAAATAAGGAGTCATCCTGCACAGATGATCTTCTATCTGAGAACAGTCAGTCAGTAGGATGCTTTTAAACGGCAAACACAGAATACTATAGACCAAGCTCTGAGGAAGGTAGACAGTGAACACACCAGTGTTCTGTTTCTCCTGACTGTAGTAATAACAGCATTTTCTTATGGGGTGATAAGGCTGCTCCAACCTATTTAGATAGTTGTCATATAACTAGAAACTTAACTAAGAGCTTTCACAAAGAATGTGTAAAGATCCTCTGGGAAAGATATGAAGATGAGGCAAAAGGAAGAATTATCATTCTATGTTTCAGACGGCAGGACATCCAATTCCTCTACTTTGGATTAAATGGCGGTATCAGAAATGAAGGTTGGCCCCTTTGTCTTCAAGTATGTCTGCAGTGATAGTAAGATAAGTGTAGAGAGGACAGTGCAGAAATATGAAACTGTAAACTCTCTGCAACAAGGAAAACTACTGTCCGTTGAAAAAGCATATGTTCTCAGGCCAAAAGCAGGACTACATCTCAGACAGGTCTTCACCATCTTCCATCCAGAAAAATACACAGACATATAACCCAAGAAAACTAGTGCTAGACAAAGAGAAGCCTGGTGCACTTGAGGAGGGCTCAAAGCTAGCCAAACAGTTCACTTTCCAGCCAGCAATCAATGGATTAAAGACTAGATAGAAATCCTGACAGACTAATTCAGGGAGGCTAAAGCATAGAATGCAGACAGAAGAGACCCATTAGTGTAACAGAATCCTTGTCAAAGGATGAAGTGCAGGACAAAGAAGGCTACAATTTACCTATATGCAAAGCTTCTTACAGGTACTGAGATGAAGTCTTTGCTTGGCATCATCACCTATAGAATGCATAATACTATATATGTGACACAGAAAGCCAACCTCTCAAATGAAGTGGGCAATACTTTATAAAACTAATGATGATTAGAAAAGTTCCCCAGGGCTTATAAGTAAGGGTGAGGCATGAAGGCCATAATTCTGCATGCCTGAGGACAACATAAGTTTCTATTGTGAATGATCAATGCATACTCATTCCTAAAAACATTGCTTGATGCACATCTGGCTTGAAGCACAGGCAAACTAAATGGCCACCTGCTGCACTGTTCTTTTTAGAAGTACTAGCTGTCCATTTTTTTGGACAGCTAACAAAAGTTCAGGCAGGGAGTCTGAAGCTCTTTCATGTTTCTCAGCACTTCTGCTCCTGTGTGCGTGCTCATGAGTGAACCTCCTACGCTGATGGGGGACTGTTGCTGCTAATATGTTAACTAGGTGTTATGCTCATGGTTCAACCAACCACAGGGAAAGGATGATGAGAAGAAGCTAGCAAACACTGAAGAATAAATACAGGTTCTTATTGTACTTTTTTCTTCCATTTGGATTGTAAATCCACTGGTCAGCTACATGTAAATGATTCTAATTCACATTCCTGCTACTAATTACATCATTTCTACATAAACAAACACATGAATGAATACAGAAAAGCTTTCATTACATATGCAATACAAGGGTATACTCTGTGCTAAGTATTGCATACAACTGTAATTACCTATGTTTTAGTTATGTAAATAAAAGCTGAGTCTATCTGTTTTACTTCATCATGTTTAACTATGTGCTAGCTATAAAAAAATTAAAAAAGTTGTGTAGGCCTGTATTCTCCCAAGGCCTCTACTGAAAATAGGATTCATTGCTCATTTGGAGAATCTGGCTAACAAATGCAATTAAAAAAATAGACCTTTATCTTCAAAATTTGCAAAACATTCAGTTTAAACTAAAGTGTACCTGTTTATTTGTTAAAAAGGATAGAGCAGTGAACACTGACACATGGATCTTTTTCAGACTCAGCATTGCCAGGGAGTATTATCAATTAACCTATCCATTCCGTTCAGATTAACAAATATAAAAGCAATAAAAACAACCACAATCATGGCGGTAAGACTTACAGCATAAAAGTACTCGACATTTCTGCATATAGGTCCATATGTGAATACTAGGCTAGCTGGTTTGAATGGCCATTATAAGCCCAGCCAATAACCTAAAGTCAGAATCAAAGTCTGTATCTTGTGTCTTATGAGGTGAAGACTGTAGCCACTATGCCAAACCCACTTTCATTTTTTTAAAAACTGTGTCATAAAAATGTCCTTGAAATTCAAAATGCAGTTCTTTGTTTGCCTTTCAACCTAGGGTAAATATAAATAATAGATAATTGTCTTAGCACCACATTTTGAAAATTTCACAACAGCACAACAAACTATCCTGGAGATAACATCCTTTACATACATGGACCTAGCTAAAAATAGTCAGCAGTTTGCGGAAAACCTCTGTGACAATGGCTGGTAGTAAACGCATTAAAGTCCATAAATGGATGCAGAGCTGCTACTTATTCAAGGATGACAAAAAAAAAAGAAAGAGTTTAGCAGCTTTAATACCATGGCAGGCTTGCTTCACTAAGATGGATCTGACCTCCAAAAAGAAGGTAAAAGTGGCAGAAGTCAAGGCAGGAGAAGGACAGCTTACAAAGTGTAGGTGGATGCCCAAAACAGTGCAGGTTAGCACAGCAAAAAGTCAGTGCACATGCCAAAGACAGCATGCATTACACACTATTATTTGCACCTCTGCCTCAGTGGTTGGCACCTGCAATTAGCAAGGAATGATATTCAAAAACTTCCTCCCTCACCACTGTAACAGTAGAGAGATGAGCAGCCAAACTCCCCTCCTAGTTGCTTGCATGATGGCATCCTCCCATCATCCCTTATCCCACTGGGGAACGAATGGGCCCACAACTATGTCCAGCAGGTATGAGGAGATGAAACAGAATAAATAGTCCATATAATGAAGTAAAATTAAAACATGAACATACTAAATTAAAATGAAAACAGGTGCTTCTATTGAAATGTTTTTTTTTTTCTTTTGTCCCTTGGTTTGTCAGTCTTATATATTGGCTTCAGGTGGCATAACCCCCATAAGCGATGCATTATACACTAAACGTTATGCTAAGTTTATCTTTGTACACAAACACTCAGTACCATTTCAGGATTTTGTTGTCAGTCATATAAGCTTCAGTCTTAAGATAGGGAGCCTGTGGAAGGTAAAGCTGCAGAAAACCAACAGGTAGGGTGTCTGAATGTGCTTCTGATACGTGAAGCTAGATTACCAGGGTGCTGGCAGACTGAAATGAGATACAACAGTAAGACATGAGTTCTCCAAGGTTGGGGGTGGGATTAGGTACTGAATAACTGATCCCTGATGGAGTGCATATGCAATATCAAGTTGGTGCACGAGCTCCAGTGTAGACACCCCCTTGATGACACATACATGGACGTCTGCACTTGTTCCTGCCAACTGCAAACACGGTTTTCAGAGCAGCTGCTAAACAGACTAGATGTACACACGAAAACCACCCACCACTACCTGAAGGTAGTTAACCAAGCCACAGCCAACACACTCCCGTATATAGTTAGTAGATGGGGAAGACTACAGGCTTTAATGACCACCACAGAATCATGTAAGAAAAAGAAATACTTGATGCACAAAGTATCTAATTACCACAAACCAGCTACATTACACAGGTAAAAACCTACATATTTAAAGTCAGTTTAAATTCATTTATTTTCTGTGTTTATTTTATTTTGCATACCAGTGTAGAGCACTGATCAGAAATGGCAACTGCAAGCTCATCTAGGCAGTAAGATGCAATAAAAGCCCAGTAACAAATGCAGAAACACAAAGAAATGAGGATTTATAGGCAGGATGCCATTTTTACAGATGCGATTATAGGACATTAACGTTCAGAAATGAACATTAACTTGTAACATTGTTGAAAAGTATTATTACAAAATGTTCATCAAGTAGTTAAAATAAAAGCCAAACATTTAGTTGGATGACTCTATTAGCTGGCCATACTCCCCAGTGGGATGGAAAGTACAGAAATAAAAATACTATAATACTGAAGTTGCTACAAATTAGGGTTAAAGATCATGAAAATTGCTATTATTCATGATTACTGCTAGTACAAAATACAACTGTATAAGTTGCATTAACTAGTAACAGCAGGCGTTCAAATTTTTCACTACTGCAGTACCCTATGAACGTATTCTGCCAAGGATACAGCAGCCAGTCACCTACAAAACATTTCATTCCCTTCCTCAATATCACTCTGGCTTCTTATACGCTAAGCCCTGTTGGAAGGGAGCTACATAATCAGCCAGACTGACTAAAAATTTTCAGGACCTTTTTGCCCTTAACCAACAAAAGAGTAATTCATCTTGAACTTAACAAAGATATAAACAAAATCCAAACTTTATATCAAACACTAGAATTATATAAGCAAAGGTGGATGGTAGGTTGGTATGACTACTGTGTCAGTGAAGATTTCGAACATCTACTGTTATGGTATGTGTAACTTACACAACTGTATTATGTTCATCATTCCCACTGCTGCAGTAGCCCATGGGAAAAATGCCATAGCTTATCCAACCTGAGAGGAGAAAGGATAAGGGTCCAGAAGCACCTGGAAAATGGTACTGCAAAGCCCGCTGTGGAACAGGAAAAGCAATCCAGTTTGCAGTGCTTTGTAAATGCATGAATAGAGGACCAAGTTGAAGAATGCTTCTAAAGTCCACTCCTATCCAGTATGTCATTGGTGAACTAAGGCTCCAGTGGAATGTGCCTTAACACTGCTTGGAATAGTTTTGCTATGGTGAGAGTAACAAAACACAACACCCAGAGAACAACCACCTAGAAATGATCTGTTTAGACACAGGTTGACATTCCTTAGTCTTAAAATAGGAAATCAGATTCTGGTTAGCTTTCAAGAAGCGCTTAGTTCTCCCAAGACAGTATTTGAATTGTCTCATTTTTTAGGAACTGGATAGAAAACAGGGAGGCTGATGGCTTGATTCAACGTGAACTCTGAAATAACTCTGAGCATGAATGAGGGGTGTGTCCCTATCCCTATCCTTTTGGAATAACATATAGGGAAATCCCATCATGAGGTCCTGAAAGTCAGATGATAATCTTGCAGATGTAAGAGAAATGAGAAGAGCCGTTTTACAAGGGATGAGCCTCAAGTCAGCCAGGCAGGCAGGTTCAAAGAGTGGCGTAGTCTCTAGTGCAACACTGAAACCCTAAGGAGGAGGAGGAGGACGAACATGTTTCCAAGAAGGTCTACGGTGCAAAACTTCTTTTAGAAACTGTTTAACTTTAAACAGAGAGGAAAAAAGAGGATCCATGGGCAGACATGCTAAAATGACCCTTTTGAACCTTTATAGTGGAACATGAGAAGCCATAAACAGTAACTTACAAAAATATCTGAACATCAGTGGTACAACATCCATGATAGACTCCTGGTTACTGGCTAGGCACCAACTAAAACATATGTTTCACTTGTCAATATAGGATTTTCTAGTAGCAGGCTTTTTTGTCTCCTTTTGTAGCTGTTGTATGTCCTCCAGAAAATGATACCCAAAAGGTATCAAAACTGAATCATCCAAGCAGTCAGCTGAAGTTGTTTGAGGACGGGGTGTATCAAAATCCCCTTGTCTTGTGAGTGTAGATCCAGTTTATGACAATGCTTGTGGTAATTGCCCCAGATCAATTCCATAAGAAGGGAGAAACAGTTTTGCCTGGGCTAGAATGGAGTCGCCGCAATGATTTTTTAGAAAGTCTTTCTGAATCTTCAAAATTACCCTAGAAATCATCGAAAAGGGTGGAAATGAGTCTAGGAATATCCATAACCACAAGAGTGGTAGAGTATTTGTTCACCAGGCCTGCCTGCAAGAAGTCCTGCAACAGAATTTGCTTAGCTGTCCATTTTGAAAGGAGTCTAGCAGATCTACCCAAAATGCTCTCCACCACATCTGTATCAGTTCCTGGAAGATCTTTTCATTGGGCTTCCACTCATGGAGGTCTGTCCAGGAGCTGCTCAGCTTTTTGGTCACTGTATTTTGCTTTGTGGTATGTAAGTTGCCTGAAGACTTAAAGAAAGATGCAGCTATACCTCCACAGCTATCACTTGTAGCCAGCATAGAAGGTATGACCTGGTGCCCCACTGCTTATGCACCATGTCACTGTGGTTTTGTTTGTAAAGATCTGTAGAGGATTTGGGTCCAATAAATGATGCAGGGACTTAATGACATGAATCACAAAGTACAGTTTTGTACCTACCATAAATGTAGATGTTCGAGTGTATACACTGCTGCAGTCATTACACTTGGGTTATCCTGCCGTCAGGCGGTTCCCCAGTCGGCCTGAGTTCCAAAGTCCTGGTCCGGCGTCGGTTGCTGTCACCTCCTCCCTGATGTCAGTGCAACAGGGGTATATAAGATACGGCCGATGCCATTTTCTTCAGTTTTTCTTGCCCCAGATGTCAGGTGCCTCTAAATAGGTAGGCAATTCAAATTGCTAATAAAACATGCATAAGAAAAGCAAACAACAACTTACAGCTACCAGCAAATACTCCCCATAGGTAGTAAAGGGTAGAATACATAGATACGTACCAGCAAGTAAGAGGGGAAGGAGGGAGGGTAACCTGGACTGCAGCAGTGTCTACACTTGAGCATCAACATTTATGGTAGGTACAAAACTGTACTATGTTCATCATGTTACACTGCTGCAGTCATTACACTTGGGTAGAATCCCAAAGCTGAGGTAGGGTGGCTGGTTCTATAAGGCATTAGGGGTGGCTATAAGGCCCTGCAGCACTGCAGTGGCGAAGCCAGCTCTGGATTTAGAGTATAGAGGCAGATGATAATGCTTGGTGAAGGTATGTACAGAACTCCAAGTTGCTGCTTCCAAAATATCCTTGGTAGGTACTCCTCTGAGGTAGGCAGTTGAAGTGGCTGTTGCCCTGGTGGAGTGAGATCTAATGCTGCTAGGTACAGGTTTCCCATGGTGTGTATAGCAGAAACGTATACAATGTCCTATCCATTTTGAAATAGTCTGCTTTGAAATGGCTTTTCCCTGTGCTCCTGCAGCATATGCTGCCAATAATTGCTCAGATTTTCTGAAAGCTTTGGTTTTGTCCAAGAAGAAGCGTAACTGCCTGTGAATGTCCAAAGAATGCAGTAGTCTCTCCCTTTACTCTATGGTTTTGGATAAAAAGTTGGCAAGTGAATAGTTTGGTTTAGAGCCACACTGGATACCACCTTTGGCATAAATGTAGGGTTAGTTCTTAAAGACACCCTTGTCCTGGTGGAAAATGAGGAAAGGTTTCACTGCCATTAGTGCCTGTAATTCTGAAACTCTTCATGCTGATGTTATTGCCAGGAGCACAGCAGTTTTCCAAGAGATATATTTTAATTCTGCTGTGTTAGCTGGCTCAAAAGGAGGTAAAGTTAATTTTTCCAAAATAAAGTTGAGGTCCCAAGTTGGAGTAGGTGCTCTACGGGGCGGTCTTATGTTTTTAGCCCCTCTGAGGTAGTTTTAACAGAGGATTAGAGAAAATTGGTGGATCCGTGTTGTAATGAGCAGAGATGGCAGAGGCGTGGATCTTGATGGATGAGAAGGAGAGACCTTTGTCCAGCATCTCAGTTAAGTATTGTAGTATCTGAGGAATGTTTGGGACAAGAGGGTCAAGGCTGTGAGCTTGGTTCCAGGCACAGAATCTCTTCCATTTATCCGACTAGGCTTTCCTGGTGCTAGGCCTTCTGGCCTCCAGAATGACATTCATAACAGCTTTGGAGACAGGTATTGTTTGCTTGACTACGGAATCTTCCATGCAGCTAGGTTTAAGGTCTTTAGCTGGCTGTGTAGTATTTGATTGTTGTGCTGAGATAGCAGATGTGGGATTTGAGGCAAAATCCAGGGTAGTTCTTGTGCTTAGCTCTTTATGATTGGGTACCAGTGTTGGCGTGGCCAGTCTGGTGCGATCAGGATCATCTTTGGCTCTTCTTGCCTGGCTTTTATGAGTACCTTTGGCAGGAGAGGTAGTGGTGGGAAAGCGTATACTTGTAGGTTCTCCCAGTTGAATGAGAGGGCATCCACTTTCCATGCTTGTGGATGGTAATGCCTTGTGCAGAATTTTTGTAGCTGGCAGTTCATTGGGGATGCAAACAGATCTATGTCCGGGCTCCACCATTTCTGTGTTATCATTCTGAATATTTGTGGATTCAATTCCCATTCCTGGGGATCCATGATGTTTCTGCTTAAGTCATCTGCCAGTGTGTTTTTCTCTCCTGGCAGGAATTGTGCTTGCAGATGAACTTGATAGTTTATAGCTGTGTTCCACAAGGTCATGGCTTGTCTGCAGAGGGGGTAGGAGTGAGTGCCCCCTTGCTTGTTTATGTACCACATAACTGTGGTGTTGTCTGTCTTTAGTAGTAGTTGCCCTGGATGCAGTAGGTCCTTGAAAGCTATTAGGGCATTTTGTACAGCTAGCATCTCTTTTTGTTGATGTGAAGATGCCTTTGTTCTGCGGGCCACTTGCCCTGAATACATTTGCCTGCCATGTGTGCTCCCCAGGCGTAATCCGATGCATCTGTTGTCCGTGTTTGCCTGGCTGTGGGTTGTGTGAAAGGCTGTCCCTTGTTGAGGTGACAAGCTTGAGTCCACCACTGAAACTCCTGTTGAAAGCAAGGAATTAGTGGTATTACTGTTTCCAAACTTTGACAGTGTTGAGACCATACATTCTTTAGGTACCATTGTAGTTTCCTCATATGCAGTCTGGCATATGGAATTAGTAATATGCAAGATGCCATGTAACCCAAGGCCTGCAAAATTTTTCTTGCAGGGAGTTGGGTCTTTGTTGCCATCAACTGAAAGTATTGAGTCAGTTGTCCTTGCTTGTCTGGCGTGAGATAAGCCATCTGGGCCGTTGTGTTCAAGCTGGCACCCAGGAATATAATCTCTTGTGAGGGCACTAGTTTTGATTTCTTTTCGTTTACTGTGTACCCCATGGATTCAAAGATTCATAGATTAGTACTAAGCTAACTGCCCTTGCGAGCCATTTTAAGCCTAGCCAATTATCCCATGTGGGACTCAAACCCTGCACCTTGTGTTTGTAAGGCAAACACCTTAACCATTAAGCCACCCTCCCAACCCATAAAGAAGGTTGTGAGACATTTTAAGCCTAGCCAATTATCCCTTGTGAGACTCAAACCCTGCACCTTGTGTTTGTAAGGCAAACACCGTAACCATTAGGCCACCCTCCCAACTTAATAACTTTTTTACAAATGCCAGATGCTTTAGAAAAATGTCCTTGCTCTCTGCTTGAATCAGGCAGTTGTCGAGGTACGGATAAATTTGAATTCCTTTCTGTCTGCAAAATGCAATTACTGGTGCCAGGCACTTTGTGAAGACCCCGGGAGCAGAAGATAAGCCAAAGGGCAGTGCAGAGAATTGGTAGTGCATCGA
This sequence comes from Protopterus annectens, assembly GCF_019279795.1. Lineage (NCBI taxonomy): Eukaryota > Metazoa > Chordata > Ceratodontiformes > Protopteridae > Protopterus > Protopterus annectens. Next base: position 10,267,166 of record NC_056725.1, read on the forward strand.
ACCAGCTATGAATCTGAGGTATCTTCTGCAGTTTTGTCTGATAGGGACATGCAGGTATGCCTCCTTGAGGTCCAAGGTCATGAGCCAAGCTTTCTTGCCCAGCATGGGAAGAAGCTGCTGTAGTGTCAACATTTTGAATTTCGGAACATCCAGATAAGTGTTTAGAGAAGAAAGATCCAGAATGGGCCTCCAGGCTTTGTCCTTTCTGGGAACCAGAAAGAGTCTTGAGTAAAATCCTTGTCCTTGTTCCTGTGATGGTACCTTTTGAGTAGCTCTCATATCTACGAGTGCTGTAATTTGTTTTTGAGCCTCTGCCCATTGATTTGGTGGCAGATTTGGCATTACTTTTAACCTTGGCAGAGTGTGAAAGTGGAACCTGTAACCTTGAGATACAATGTTGAGAACCCATTTGTCTTTGGTGATCATATGCCAATTGTGATAGAAAAGTGACAGTTTTCCTCCCAAGGGGGCTGCCAAGAGAGATTTGTTTGGCAGCTGTAGTTGGAAGTCATTGGGGCTGCTTTTTATATGGTTGGGGCCTGTCTTCCCCTTCTTTCTGGCCTGATGCAACCCATTGTTGAGGCCTGTAATGACCTTGTGGCTGACCTCTACCTCTTGGATGTCTGTATCTTCCCCTTTGAGGTCTGTCTGTAAATGGAAAGGACCATTTCTTAGTTGGCCAATTTCTGCTAAATCTAGGAGGCTGAACCTGTAAGAAATCCTTCACCGTTTGCATATATTTTGCCTTATCCTCCATTTTCTTTAATACATCTTCTGCCTTAACTCCAAATAACACATCCTGCTGCAAAGGTGCATCCAATAATTTTGCTTTAACATGATCTGGTAACGTATGTTCTTTTAACCAAGCATGTCTTCTAATGACAGAGCCTGTAACTGCTGCTCTGCAGTAGGCCTCTAAAGAATCAAACCCACATTACAAAGTATGCTTTCCCACTTGTTCAGCTGCATGTAATAAATCCTGCATTTCTTTAAAATTAGGAGGATCTGAATCTGGAAGCATTTTTTGTTTCAACTGAGACAGTAAAAATTGCTGATATTTTAGCATGTGAAACTGGCAATTTAAGGCTCTCATTGCTAAAGTTGCAGACGTATATACTTTCTTTCCCCATCTGTCTAATGCTCTGGAATCTCTGTCAGAGGGAACTGGATTCTTGGCTGATGAGGCCTTAATCCCTTTGGGTCCCTGAGAAATAGTTTCAGGGTCAGCTACAGGGCTTTTATACAGAAATTTGTGTGAGTCAGGGACTCTGTAGTATCTGTCACGTTTAACAAGGGCTGGAGGTAAGGAATCAGGATTTAAGCTGGATTCAGAATACACATCATCCACAATATCTAACACTGGCAGAATAGCAAGGGGTCTGTGTTGAGGTAATAAAAGGAAGTCTTTGAGCCTTTTCTTGGATTCTGAGTAATCCTGGCCTTCCCAATGGAAATGTTCCGTCATGGTATGTAAGGTTTCCCCAAAGGAGTAGTCCTCAGGCGGTGAGGCTGATGGAATTGATTCCTCAGCATCAGAATCCTCGTAAGGGGGTAAAGAATATCCTAGGTCTGAGGATGAATCTGAAGAGATGGACACCTGGTCAGATGAATCATAGTCTGCATCCTGTCTAGGCCTTTTATCAGGAGGGGGATGGGACCCCCTGATCGGAGTGATTAGGTCTTTGGCCATTTTCAGCATTTGTTTCTTAGGCATGGAGGCCTGTCCTGGGGAATGCTGTATTTGTTTCTTTGATTTTAAAGGAGGCTTAGACTTTGCAGAGGGTTTAAAGCTTAACTGAGTAGGTCTGAAGACACCCTCTGAAGCTGCGGGTAGCTCAGCTACTCTGGATCCCTCTGAAGGGTTAATTACGGTAGGCTGAATAACTTGTGAGTCCGAAGGCCCAGCCATCTCCACATGGGAGTCAGAGCCGGCCAGTGGTTCTACAGAAGCGGTCGTCAGGGGCTGCGAAGGCACCTCGCTGAAAACCGGAGAACCGGCGACTGGCCTAGAAGAGGCTTCGTCGTCAGTTTTGGGCCTCGGATGCCCATCCTTGTCTTTGCGCTTTTTATGTATTCTGGTCATCGGAAGTTCCGACGGCATGGTATAATTGAATTTTCTACCAAAATAATGTCGGGCAAAATCAAACTGACGTTTAACAGTGCGCTTGTTAAACCTAGCACAAAACCGACAACCAGTGACATCGTGGTCTGGGCCTAGGCATGGGATACAATAAGAATGGAAATCCTTATGAGGTATTTGCTTCTCACAAGAAATACAGTTATTAACTTTTACTGACATCGGTCTGAGGCAAGAAAAGGTTTCCCCAGCGGGGTACTTAGCTTTGTAGAAGACTTCGGTTCTGGATTCGGAATGAAAATCTCAGGAGACGGCCGACTGGCACTTGCGAACTGCTTTTGCTTTGGGCACTGCGCAGCAAGAAAGACTGAAGAAAATGGCGTCGGCTGCATCTTATATACCCCTGTCGCACTGACGTCAGGGAGGAGGCGACAGCAACCGACGCCGGACCAGGACTTTAGAACTCAGGTCGACTGGGGAACCGCCTGATGGCAGGAAAACCCAAGTGTAATGACTGCAGCAGTGTAACACGATGAACATCCAAGTCTTTGACACTGATGTACTTTGTTCTCTCTGAATTGTCCCACAGTCCTTGTACTTCTCCCCATTTGAAACTCCTCCTTAAACAAAATCTAGGAATTACAGACCACATTGGGATGGGTGGAGAAAAAGGGAGACCTAGACTCTGAGCCATCTCATCTCTCGACCATTGCAGTTCTAACTTTATAAAGCCAAAGACTAGAATCTGAAACTCCAGAGGATAAGAATGTTGGGTCCACATGTTCTTGAGGTACGAATGAATCATTCTCTTATGTAGTCTGGCAAATGTAATCAAGAGAATCAGAGAAGACATGAGTCCCAGTATCCTGAGAAATTCTCTAGCAGTTGTCTGAGACTGATGAGAAACATTCAGGAAGATTTCCAGATACAACTCTTCCTTCTCTTGAGGAAGGAAAGTCTTCTCCATCTCTGAGTCTAACAGGCAGTTCGGAAACATAATCCTGCGTGGTGGCATGGAGGAGGATTTTTGTACATTTATCTGGAATCTCAGATGACTTTTGTTAATGACTCCTTGCATCTGAGAAAAGACTCTGCACATAACAGCAAGTCATCTAAGTAAGAAAACAATGCAGATACCCTGCCCTTTATAGTGGGTCACCACTCCGGATAGACACATCTTAAACACTCTTAGTGCAGTGGACTGCCGAAAGGTAATGCAGAGAATGGATAATGTGACCCAGACACACAAAATCTTGGAAATCTCTTGAACATGTTTGCTACTGGAATGTGACAGTAAGCATCAGTGAGGTCTAAGGTGACCTTGACAGTCTGAAATGGAACAAGAGCAAACACTGTGTGAAGGGTCAACATCGTGAATTATGAGAAGACAGATCTCCAAGTGTACTCCTTTTTTGGAACCAGAAACATTCTGGAATAACAGCCTTTGCCTTTTTGGTCTGCTGGAACATGCTCTATGAGTCTTTCTTCCATCTAACATGAGCTAGAGCACTTGGAGAAACAACTTTGTTAGACTGGGAGGGATCTCCCTTTCTTCAGGGTTATCTGACCCGTTTAGCTATCCCTCTTTAGGTTTCTATCTGTCTGTTTGCAGGTGGCGCCACCAGCTTGTTTTTTGCCTTTTAAAGTGTTAGAAGATTTGGCAGGAAAGAACCTGGGAACCTGGACAACCATAGAAACAACTTGAATTAACTTATCCCTCTCCTCCTATTGCTTGAGGACCTGTGTAGCAGGATGCCAAAATAAAACCTCCTTGCTAAGGGGGATGTCAACATTTCTGACTTGAAATCATCTGAAAACATTTGTTCACATAACCAGGCAATGAGGAAAAAATACCTTTATTAGTTTAAGAAACATTATACAGTTTATCTGTCTAAAGGGAGTGATGGCTAGGAATCATGAGAGTTGCAGGTAGCAATGAGGACATCCTTCAAGGCTGTCAGAATAAGGGATTCTTGTTCTAATAAATCATAGTATCTGCCCATTTCATGGGGAGCATCCACCTGTTCCCATGACAACACATCCTTTAGCCTGGAGACAGTCTCACAGAAGGAAAAAACCTTTTTTGTTTATTCTTAAGCTCACTGCCTAAACAGTCAAGAGTCCTGGGCTACTGAACCTTCAGGAGATAAAACCCCATCTCTCACCATATCAGAACCATCTGATACAGCATCCTCATCACTGAGAGTGGGAGAACAAGGTAGAGGAAACTGCATTGGGTAACCAGTACTGACCATCTGCAACAAATTCCTGGCCAAGGAAGGAGCATCACTTTTGAAAACAGATACCATTTTTCTGATATCATCATGATAAACTTTGTTTCTTTTTTCACAGAAAAATACTTGGAGGAAGACCATCTAGGGGAAGGCACATCATGTGTCTCCTGCACCTAAAATGGATAGTTCACCCATGCCTATAGCAGACACTGGAACAGTTGAAGAGGATGTGTCTTATCCCCCCAGTCTTCTGTGGCAATCAAAGCTACACCCTAGGGATTCAAGGAACCCAGTAAGTGGTCTGAGGAACCAGTAATGGACACTACAGAGTCACCCACCATCAGCTGAGGCAATGACTGAACCTGTGCTGATGGCAAGGGCTCGGGATTTAACTTTTTCTGTTTATAGGTAAATTGGTAGAAAGATGAGCAGGACCAGAGTAAACATCCATGCTGCAGCTGAGGAAGAAGATTGATTGCCAGTATGCTTCACTAGAAAGAGGTGGTCGGAAGATGAGATGTCACTTAGTTTAAATAAGTAGCACAGAAACACTCTAAAAGCCTCAATAACAAAGTACACAAGCAGCACACAAAAAATTCCCATTAGAAACAGACACGCCTTCCCTGCAGCAAACTGCTAAATAGGTAAGTTTTCACAAAGTGTACACAAGCACCACAACAACGCAGTTTCTCACCCAAAATACACTTTCCTGACTCTCCAAAATATAAGTAATTAGAGTAAAAAATAATTAATAAAAGAAATAAGCCTTAGAAAGTAAAATAACATAAATAAAACAAGCTAAATCCTAACAGCTATGCCCAGAACCAAAATAGCAGTCCTTCAATGAATAACTTCCGATACTACACAAAAACTAAAAAAAATTTAAATAAAAATAAGTACTGAAGAGTACCCCAAAGAGGATATATCTATCATAAAGGAAGCCTTGGGCTGACTGCTGCTCCTGAGAAGCTTCGGATTTGCATTTGCGAGAGGCAGCAAGAAAGTACTGAAGATATTTAGTCACTCTGGCCATTTATACAGTCCTCTCAAATAAGGCTTGGCCTATAGGCAGCCAAAGTGTCAGTGTGGGAGGAGTGAAAGCATTTGGAAGCTGGCTAGCTGCTGTATCTTTGGCATGACAGATCCTTAGACCACTGCAGCAGTATGAAAGATGAACATCTCATTATCGCATCCCCAACAATATAACGTACATTGTGTTGTGACTGTACTATGGTTCAACTTGAAAATCTCTTTTATGATCTATAATGTGTTGCACACTGAACTACTGTGCAGTTCTAGCTACTAGTGCATTATTCTGCTATGCCTCTACAAAGCTGTGTGATGCCCTATACTGATGCTCTCACTCCGAGACTCCTCTGTAAAGTCTTCCACTACCGTTCTACAAATCATACAATGATATGCAGAAACTGATGCACAACCATTATAAATATGTAAACAGGGCTATAATGCAATGATCTGTGTAAAAGCACAACTATAATAGCTATTCAATTGTAATAGTGCTAACATCCTTGTACAGTATGCAATGTTTTGTGTAACATCCATGTAAAAGCACAAAAACTCATAAAATCACAGCTATAGCAGCTATTGACCTGGAAGTGCTGATTTAAATTTAACAAGAATGTAAATACTTGTTTAAAATGAAATTCAGACGGTAATATATTTATAAATGTTATGAAAAGTTGCTACTACCTTTTGGCCTGGGTCATGGCTGAAAAATGGACTTCTGGTCCAGTTTACTTATTGAGTTACAAAGTTACACCTTCACATAGTAGGACTTCCTGGTCAATAAATTAAACAAATACAATAAATAATTCAAATCTTTAAGGTCTAGTACAAAAAAAAAACTGTATTCAGTTGTAACTGATTACCCTTTGCACATGAATTTTGCACATGAATACTATATAAAGTAATTGTGCAAACATTAGCTACTGTGAACAGCTAAATAATGGCTATTTAACAGTATACAGGACAGCATACAGTAGCTTCAGATTCGATAATTTCATTAACAGGCTCAGCACAATGTATAAACTAGGACTGAATGCTTCAGTGCAAATAACATATACTGACTGCAGACCTGTGCAATATATTGCTGGCTTGGGTATACATGAAAGTTTAGTGTTCATACAAGTTAGAGACAATATTTATCCTTCAATGGCTGTTGGTAATGGCTTCATTCTTTCAGCTATCTGATAGACCACTGTAAAACTGGAACTTTACTCCATGGGACTCCCGGGAAAATGACCTCTGCCTAGAGGACATTTCTAGTCATCACATAAAATAAAAAAATAAATGCTGGAATGCAGAATCAGATGAGTTTTCCGGAAAAAAAAATTACAGCTAACTGACTTTTTAATGCAGACTGGTATTGATTATGTTTAACAGAGCTGGAGTACAGAAGGGTGAATCTACTATGGAACAACCAACAAATCAACTGCTTTTTAGTGAATTTGGTGAAGCTTAAGAGTTCAGTTGAGGGCATGATTACACTTTAGTAATGAAATGTGAGGAGTTCCTATCAGGAGATATGTACAGGAAAGGGTGGACTAGAGTCACAATGAAGAACAGAGAACAAAGTAACTGTAGTAGTTTGCAGAAATCAGACCCTGGAGTTACAGGAGTGTGCTGAGGAGAAAACAGCTACAAGTAATAGATCATACTGCAAAGTGTGCAGATTCTTGAAATATAGTACATCCCTGAATGAGGACCCTCCGATAGAAAGCCATGTTCATAGGTTCATACTAGGCTATCTGCCCTAGGGCATTTATAAGCCTAGCCAGAGTGTGTTTGGCTTTCTCCACCCATTTTAAATGAATTTTGCTATGCCCTTTTTCGAGGTTAGTATACTGTGCCTCTGTCTAACAGTGACACAGAAGTGATACCCGGGGTAAACCTACGATCTCCCATCCACTCATCAAGATTCCTCTTGAAGAGAGTCAATGAGGGACTCTGCCTAACCTGGACTGGGATTTTATTCCAGAGTGAAGGGAGCCTCTGGGTTATGAATCTGTCCCTCCAGCATGTCCTATTTATTTCAGTGCTGAGGTTCAAGTCTCTTGAGCACGTAGCTCGATGGGATTTGGATTTTCTGAGGTGCAGCATGTCCATTAATTCCGGGTTGGACATGGCTTTATACGTCAGGCACAGATCGCCTCTGAGCAGGTGGTATGCCACTGAGTAGAGCTGGAGTTTCTTTAACCGGGCAGCATATGGCATCTGTTTGAGCCCTTTGATCCTCTTGGTGAGGTACTTTTGGGGTCTTTCCAGTTGCTGCAGGTGTCTGGTAAGGTACATCCCAAAAGGGGCGTTGAACTCAATTATGGGCCTGATGAGGGATGAGTAAAGAGGCACGATGATCTCCCCTGATCTAGATGTGAATCCCTTCATGATTAGGTGGGCTATATAAAATGTTTTTCTAACCACTTTGGCCACGTGGTTTTCAAATAAGAGATTGCTATCAACTTGGGTCCCCAGGTCCCTAATTACTTCTACCGTACTTAATGGATTACCACCTATGTGGTAATTTGTGGACACTTTGTTTTTGCCAAAGGGGATGACTATACATGTTTTGGCATTTAGCTTGAGGCCATGGCTCTGGCACCAGTTGTCTGTTTCAATGAGGCCCTTTTGTAGGATGCTTGTGTCAGTTGGAGAGTCGATTATGGCGCCTAGTTTGCAGTCATCTGCAAACTTGGTCAGCCACAGTCCTTCCGTGTTGGCCTGTACCTCCGAGAAATATATACTGAACAAGAGAGGTCCCAGGATGAGCCTTGTGGGACACCACTTGTAACAGGTTTGGAGTCTGACATGGCTCCAGCAATTCTAACCATGTGGGTTCTGTCCTTGAGCCAGTTTGCAACCCATCTAGTGACATAGGGGTTTACATTTAAGCTGGTAAGCTTATCTATAATGCCCGAGTGGGGTACTGTATCGAAGGCTTTTGCGAGGTCCAGGTAGGCTGCGTGGACCACCTTCCCCTCGTCAATGGTCTTGGTGACTGTTTCAAAGAAATCGACCAGGTTTAAGAGGCAGGATCTGCCCTTAACAAAGCCGAACTGGGTAGGATCCAGTGTCTGTAGGTCCCCAATATCTTTATTTATAAGGTCCATGATGATCATTTCCATAGCTTTGCAGACCAAGCTAGTCAGGCTTATGGGGCGATAGTTTCCAGGATCCGTTGAGGCACCACATTTGTTGAGAGGGACCACTGTTGCTGTACACCACTCTTTGGGTACATATCCTGGAGTAAGGCTGAGATTGAACAGTAGTTTTATGTTTGGATTTAGCTCTTCTTGGAGTTCATGTAGGACGGAGCCCGGGACACCGTCTGGTCCCATTGATGCTGTGTTTTTTGTTTTGGAGAGGGCGGCTCTTACCTGAGCATCTGAGATGTCAGGGGGGCAGCACTCTGCTGGGATAGATATTTGCCCTTTTGGTGGGGAGGTGGGGGAGAGGTTTGCGCTGAACCTGTCAGCTAGGATGTTGGCAATGTCTGTGGGTTCGGTGTATTTTTTGTCATTTTGGACTAATTCTGAGCATATCTGGAAATTCCCACCCAGGTTCCTAACATAACTAAAGAAAGCCTTGTGATTATCCTTAGTGTCCTGTGCATTTTTTCTCTCAAAGCTGGCCTTAGACGATTTTATGAGTGCCCGTAGTTTTTTGCTAATACTGATCAGTGATGCCTTCCCTTTTTGGGATTTTGCTCTATCATGTAGTAGCTTCCTCCTTCCATTGTATAGTTTGTTTATGGCTGGGATCCACCAGACAGGATGCCTGCCTTTGGAGGATTGGGTCTTGGTTTTATTTGGGATTGCATGATCCATGCATTCCTGAAGGTGTTCACAGAATGCGTTTATAAAGGATTCTGCGGTCTGGGCCGTATTTTCCACAGGCCCGGGGGCTTTGAAGGATTCCACCTCGGTTTTGAGGAGTGCGAAATTTGCTTTAGAGAAGTTTTTCACTGTGGTTTTCTGGGCAGGGGGTGGGGTCGGGATGTGAATATCCAGTGAGATTAGTTTATGGTCTGATCTTACCAGTGAGGGATACACTTCTGGTCTGGAGCATAGAGCCCCCATGATGGTGATGATCAGGTCCAGTATGTTTTCCCCTCTTGTGGGAGTGGTAACAAGTTGTTCCATAGCATTTGAGTTTATAAATTCTAGGAACCTTTGCGCTATGGTGTTGGAGCTAGAGTAATGCTCCCAGTCTATGTTTGGGTAGTTGAAGTCACCCAATATAATGGTGTTTGGAGAGACCTTCATATTTTCCAGCGTTCTCAGGTAGGCCGAGTGGGGTTCCTGGGTTTGGGAGGGTGGTCTGTAGCAGGCTATAAACTGGAAGGCAGTTTTACCCACTGTTAGTTGCACATGGATAGTCTCTGATGCTTTGTGCTGTGCCACCAACCTGGAGGTGTGGGTATCTTTGACGAATATTGATACTCCTCCTCCTTTTGTGGTTCGGTCCAAGTTTTGGGGCCGAAAAGCATGGTATGAGATATAAACTTGTAGTGCTGGGGTGCTCTCAGGAGCCTTGAACCAGGTTTCTGTTACTGCACAGATATCAATGTTCTCCATGCTAAGGAGAGTTTTGAGTGCATGCATCTTGAGGTTTAGACTTCTGGCGTTGAGTAGCATTACTCTTAGTTTCTTATCCCTTGTGATACCTATGGAGGTGGGTTTGTCTTTTGAGCCTTGCCTAAAAAATGCACTATGGGGGTGGCAAGAGCCTTTGCCAATATCCGAAAGCCCAGGGGTGACAGGTGCAAGCCGTCCCTAGCGAAATTGATCATCTTGTGTTATGTGGTGGATCCTAGCGCCCGACAGGCACCGTGACCTTCTCCTTGTTCTGCCTGGTGAGCGGGACGTCAGTGTGCCTGACAATAGAGTCACCTATTACAAGTGTATCAAGTGTATAAGGGCTGTGACTGTTCGGCACACTGGCTTTGTGAGCTATGTGTTGCACGTGCTTTGTTTTGGGGTAGTGGTTGCTTGGGTGTCTGCTTTGGAGGTCTCTGCTGCTTAGGCAGATTTTTATTTAGAGCCTCCGAGTACGTTATTGTGTGTTTATGTGTTTGGTTTGCTGTCGTGGTAGGTCTATGTGAGACTGGAATTGTAGTGAGAGTGGTTTCCTTCTCCTCCTGACTGGTTACGCCAGTACTGAATTGAGAGAGCTTAGCCTCAAGTTTGGCTATATGGTTGCATCTCTCACATGTGTTGGAATTTGTTGGGAGGAGGAGAGGGTTGTCTGTGTACATGAGGCAGTTGTAACATTGCCTCAAGATTCCCAGATTCACCAGCTGGACCGGAGAGGAGATTGACAACTGACCTTTGGACATGCTAGAATAGTATTGGGAATTCCTTTATAATTGAAAAAAGGGCCAATGGGGAACAAGGTACTCAAGGGGAGTTTGTGAGGGTGTAGTGCTTTTAATTTTTTAGCGCTGACATATATAATTGCTTTAGTGAGCAAGTGCCAGGCTTTAGAGTAGGAATAGGGTGTTTATTATGAGAACTAGATCAGTTCTAAGGGAAAAAGTGAAGAGCAGACTTTGTGGAGCCGAGAATGGTTTAAACCCAATTAAGCGGAGCTGCCCCATGCTGCGCTATGCGCAAAATCATGCAAAGCCGCGCCAAAGCGGGTTTTATACAGGGGGACTTGAAAGAGCTAGAAATTGGCCCAAAACGGCCAATAGACTACCAGATTCTTGTGTTGGGAACACTCCTCCAGGGATAGATAGGCTGCTCTAAGTTCCCCACTGTCAATGGTGAACAAAGAAGCCTCCCTTTATCCAAGAAAGGAAATGGGCAACACAGGAACTTTCCAAAAGTCCAGAATACAGCAAAGCCTGTATTTGGACTACTCTAGGTCAGGAAAGACTGGAAACAAGGATAATTTTTTTGTTTTTTTTCTTTTTTGCAACAAACAGCAGGAAAATGCAATAAATATGTAACATAGGCTAGCGCACTTGAGTGTGTAGCCTCAACAGGTAAATGCAACAAACAGGACAAACTTTAAAAGTGCAGGTGCAAAAACAACTTTAAACAGTTTAAAACAGTTCAAGAAGCAGAAATACTTGCAGTTTAGCTAGATCAGACAGTCGCCAAGGTAGTAGCAGGAAAAAAACACTTTTATCAGGTTAGCAGTCGCTCTTTTAGCCTCTCTGCTGCTAGCACCACTCTGCAGGACCACGAGGAGCTTGGCTGAGCAGTAACAAGCGCAAAAACCGCGCCAAAGTGGGTTTTATACAGGGGGACTTGAAAGAGCTAGAAATTAGCCCAAAACGGCCAATAGACTACCAGATTCTTGTGCTGGGAACACTCCTCCAGGGATAGATAAGCTGCCCTAAGCTCCCCACTGCCACTGGTGAACAAAGAAGCCTCCCTTTATCCAAGAAAGGAAATGGGCAACACAGGAACTTTCCAAAAGTCCAGAATACAGCAAAGCCTGTATTTGGACTACTCTAGGTCAGGAAAGACGGGAAACAAGGATAATTTTTTTTGTGTTTTTTTCTTTTTTGCAACAAACAGCAGGAAAATGCAATAAATATGTAACACAGGCTAGCGCACGTGAGTGTGTAGCCTCAACAGGTAAATGCAACAAACAGGACAAACTTTAAATTACAAGCGCAAAAGCGTGCTAAAGCTGGCTTTAAAGCAGGGGGCTAGAAAGAGATAGGAAATGGTCCAAAACGGCCAATAAGCTACAAGTCACTGGGCTGGAACCACTCCTCAAGGGACAGATAGGCTGCTCAGAGCTCCCCACTCTCACTGGTGAACAAAGAAGCTTCCTCCTATCCAAATAAGGATATGGGCAACACAGGAACTATGACACAGCCCAGAGATCAGCAATACCTGAAGATTGGACTACTCTAGTTCAGTAAAGGCGGGAAACAAGGATTTTTTTTTTTTTTTTTTTTTACAAAGTAGCAGAAATTAGGTACACAGACACAGTAAATGCTTTAATTCGGCTAGCACACTTGAGTGTGTAGCCTACCAGTTAAACTAAGCAAAAACAAACTTTAAAAGTGCAAAAAACTCAGAAATAGAGGCAGGAATGCAATAAAACAACTTTGCACAGCTTATTTAGTTAAAGAAACAGAGAAGTCTATATATACAGAAAAGCAGCTAAAACACACAAACACTTCAGATGCAGTGCAACCTAGAGCACTTGAGTTGTAGCAATATTATGGCAATTACAGTTATAATAAATGCTCTGAAATATACTCTATATTTCCAAAATGTTTGAGAAGCACAGTCAGACCACAAGGAGATTCAGGCAAAAAAAAAATGTTTTTTTTTTTTTTTTTTTTGAAAGGGAAAAAGGAGAAACAGAAGGCCTTATCCAATGTTCTCTCTGTATTAGGTAGAATGAGCTAATGACAGTAGACTGGGAGGAGTGTCACAGATCAGATTTACAGTAGGGGCGGGCAACTGCAAAGCCACCAAGTATAACAGCGAGACACCAACTGGTAGAGGGGGTGGGGACAAAAACAATAGCCTACAGACAGTAAGCACTAGAGAAAGCCACAAATTAAAGTTTTCAAACAGATAAAGATTTGTAAAGATACAGAATGCTTTTAACTGCAAACAAATCAGTTACTTGTGCAGATTAGTTAATAGCAATAAAATACACTTAAAGACTAAAAAGCAGGCAATAAAAGTGCTGTATATTAACTGTTAGAAACAATAATCTGTATAAATCGAAAAAAAAAACAGGATACTTATATATATCTCAGCTAACAGTTGTGGTCAACAACTCTCATCCACTCTGCTCAGTGTGTATTGACAGAAACCCTATCAAAGTTAGGGCTTAAATACCAGAACAACAACTTTTTTTTTTTTTTTTTTTTTTACAAAAACACAAAAGAACCAGCCCCCATTAGCCAGCAGACAATTAACACAATCTAGCCAAGTTAAAGAAAGGCTTCAGCTAAAAACAATAGCCTACAGACAGTAAGCACTAGAGAAAGCCACAAAAGAAAGTTTTTAAACAGATAAAGATTTGTAAAGATACAGAATACTTTTAACTGCAAACAAATCAGTTACTTGTGCAGATTAGTTAATAGCTATAAAATGTACTCAAAGACTAAAAAGCAGGCAATAAAAGTGTTATATATTAATTGTTAGAAACAATAATCTGTATAAATAATCGGAAAAAAAAAACAGGATACTTATATATCTCAGCTAACAGTTGTGGTCAACAACTCTCATCCACTCTGCTCAGTGTGTATAGACAGAAACCCTCGATTTTTAAAAAGGGCTTTTGTAGACAGCCTTCAGTGGGCTTAAGTTAACCAGGAGGATAGCACCAGTTTAAACTGCAAATGAGGTGACTGCAACATCTTCTGTACATTATACAATGACTGGCCATTAACATTCAAAAACAGGCATGTTGATAGGTCAGCCCAACCAGTGTACCCATTGTAAATCGAGCATATACCAAAAGAAAAAAGTCCAGTCACCTGGACTTTCTTCAATTAATAAATGCTATGGAGATTCCGGTTTTCTTCTCTTTTTAAAAAAAAAATAATAAATTTACATATCCAAACACTTCAGAAGTATGAAAGAGATGGGACAAAGAAAATACAAGGATAATCAGATACGTTATAAAAACTAGAGAAACATACCTTATTCTTGTATATGCTATAACCTGTCTCTCTCATAAGTCTGAATGGTTCTGGATTTCAATTTTTTTTTTTTTATTAAAAAACAAACAAAAAAAAAAGCAATGGAGATCCTCCTTTCTCCATTGCTTCCTTTCCACTGCACTGATATACTGCGTAAGCATCGGAACGCAAGTCCCATACCCATGCTTAGTACATCAAGAAAGCCCCATGACACTGGGGAAAAACGCGGAAGACCACCACAGTGCCGTTATACAAGGATATTATTTAAGAAAATTAAGTAATTTTTTTCTTAAACAATGTCATTGTATAATAGCAAAATCCCATGGCTGGGTGTGGATAATGCTGGATTTACTCATGGTTGGCTTTGCTTGATCACTCTGACTTTACCCTCGTGACTAAACCACACCAACGGTGGGTAAATCCAGCATTACCCACACCCACCCATGGGTTATTGTTATAATAGCTTATGACGAAAACTCAGCTCTGAAATGGTAACATTAACCTCTGCAGGGAGATACTCCAGTTTTTCTAAAATGGCACACTGGCAGGTTCAGATGGGGATGCCTGGCATGAACCATGTCAGTTAATGATGGTTATTCCCATCATATCAAGCATAAACATTTTCAGATAACTATCATGCTTCTTAAACGTTCAATCCACAGAAGTGTAGATCCACTTTAATCAAAGTCAAAGTAAATGTTATTGTCATTTAGAATTACAGACGTGTAGCCTAAACGAAATTTCATGCATCAGCTCAATTCTTGAGATTACAAAGAAAAGTGAAACAACACAAGTAAAGGAATAAACATAACTAACAAATACAATAATATTCCCAACATATGCAAGAAAAAGCAAAGACATTTACCAACACTCATATATGAAAAGAATACCCTCCCCTAAGTTAAATTAACTATCCTATTTAAAGTAAAACAAAACAACTTTTGAAATGCCTAAATTATTTATCTAATATTGCCCTTGAGTGAGTTAAGTAATACTTACTGTGCACTTACTTGGAATATATGTAAATAAAAATTGACTTAGTATGTGTCCAGACCCCTGGGACTAGTGCCTGAGTTCAGAAGTCTAATCACTGTAGGGTAGAAACTGTTACTGTATCTTGTAGTCATGCAGCAGTTGCTGCAATATCTCCTGCTTGATGCCAGATGCTTAAACAGTCCATGTGGAGAATGCTTGTTGTCCTGAATTATTTTGGTGGCCTTTCAGATGCTTCTTGCAGAATAAAGATGTATCGATGGAAGACTGGAACCTGTTACCTTCTCTGCAACCTTCACCACCCTTTGTAGTGCCTTCCCTTCTGTAACTGTACAGCTTCCAAACCCCACTGTGAAGTTGCAGGTGAGGATGCTCTCAATTGCACTTCTACAGAAGGTGGAGAGAATATGAGGTGGAAGCTTAGCTTTTTTCAGCCTTCTTAAAAAGTGGAGGTGTTGGTGCGCTTTCTTGACCAGTTGGCTGGTGTTTCCCAACCATGGGAGATCCTCTGATATGTGTACATCCAGGAATTTCATACTCTTAACCCTCTCCACACTCTCACCATTGATCCTGAGCACTGGGTGGTTTGTTCCCCTTTTCTTTTCCTGAAGTCGATGATAATCTCTATGGTCTTATTTACATTCAGGTCAAAGTTGTTCCCCTTGCACATTTCATCCTGTGGTATCATCAGCAAACTGGTTATTATAATTATTATTTTGCATTTGTTAACCGGGTTGATCCAGCTGGGTAAGAAATTACCCTTTTTCAGTGGAGACCCGAGGGGAAAAGCCCCAAACAGACATACAAGTACAATAATGCAGAGCAAAACAATGTCATGAATATAATGGATAAGAAAAAAAATAATGTACTCCAGGGAATTAAACACAGCTATATACAAAAATATAACAACAAGGTTGTAAAAGGAAAAACAACGATAATAAATCCAAGAGGTATGCAGTATGGGAATTAAGGTTATAGGTAATCATTTGAAAATAATATGGCATTATTAGATTAGTGGCTAGAATAAGAAATTGTGTCTGTGCAGGCGGCCTCAGATCTGAGGATGAATCTAGTGTAGGAATTAAAAAAAAAAATAGAGAAATGTGTATGTTCAATGGGCCTCAGATCAGAGGAAGAGATGGTACAGAAGAAGAAAGTAGTAGAGGAGGGATGTAGTGATCTAGAGGGAGGGTGTAGAAGGGAGAGCAGATAGATATAGTAAGTTATAGAAATAGGAAAGGTCTTATAGATCAGACTTAGTGGTAAAGTGTGTATAGGGAGAGGGAGGGGTTAAATAGAGTGGTTGCAGGTACATATAGGGTTGTTATGGAGATACAGTATCAGGTCATATTTGAAGTTAGAAAGGGAGGTATGGCTTCTGATTTGGAGCATTGCAGTCGTGGGTCAGAATGGTGAATAACAGGGGGCTATCAACACATCCCTGTGGAACCCCCCCATGTTAATTGCGATGCACTTTGATGTGTTCTTACCTGAACCCCGCCCCGTGGTCACTCAATCAGGAAGTTCAGGATCCAGTTACAGAGATGTTTACTTACCGATTCCTAAATGTGCCAATTTTTCAGCTGCATTGGTACCACCGTATTAAAGCTGAAGTCTATGAACAGCATCCTCACATAACTGTCTTTGCCCTCTAAATGCTCAAGGGATATGTGTAGTGCTGATGATATGGCATCAGCTGTGGAATAGTTAGCTCTGTGCGCAAACTGCAGAGGGTCAAAATCGGGAAGTAGGCATGATGAAAGATGCTTTTTGATCAGCCACTCAAAACATTTCATAACAGTTCATGTCAGAACGACTGGACTGTAGTCGTTAGGGCTGGAGGGAGTGGTTTTCTTAGGCAGTGGGATGATGTTAGTTTCCTTGTAGCATGAGGGTACTTTGCCATGGAAAGATGATCCTATTTTAATAAAATGATCCTAGTTTAATGAAAGATTACCCAAAATTCCAGTGGTATGGAATGAGGGTCAGTTTTGTTGGAAGGAAAATTCATCCTCTTCCAAGCTCACATACATCTGTGTGTATGTCTAAGAACTGCAGAAACAAGGCTGCTTATTTTTATTTTATTGTTTATTTAAAATTTGCTAAAGGTAAAGCACTGATCCACTCTGATCATTTTCATGCATGCCTGGGGCAAGACAAAAATTAACAGAATGTGATAGAATAGACAAAACTAGAAAAAAATCAATGGCAAATAATGGAAATTAGGATTCTATGCAAGTCGCATGCAAACATAGAAACAGGTTTTATGTAGTATGCACAATGTTAACAAGTGGGAAAGGAGGAGAACTGTTATAATGGGAGGGAGGTGAAAGGGATGGACAGTAGGAAAGAGAGGTATAGAAAGGGAGAGATGTGATGGCTGAGATGGATAATAGGATGAGTACAAGTAAAGGCAGCCTGAAGAACACAGAAACAGGATAAGGATAGGCAAACAGTTACATTTACATTATGCATGGAGTAGAAAAGCAGTTACACTTAGCCAGGTTAGTAAGATAATTTTTGAGTCATGAGTGAAATTTGAGAAAGAAATGTTTTGTCTTTTTAGTGCAAAGACAGGGATTCCTATAGTTTGGGGCCAATAAGTGACAACACATTGTCCGTACAGTCTAGGCTATTATGGGGGGGGGGGGCTAGTCTGAAAGAAAATACAAATCTTAAAGCATTATTTGGAGACCTTAGGGTGTAGACATCCAGCTAAGGAAGAAAAGTAGTATTGATTCAGTAGTTTGAACAGCAGAAAACCTAATAGCACTTATACTCTCTGATAGGAAGCTCCTTTGCCTTAGTGAAGTGCTCTTAATTCAGCTAACTAGTCAACAGAAAATTTGCGTGTGCCTTTTACTGCTACTATTACTGTGTGCAACTTCTGTGCCCAAAAGAATTATACAAAGTTCTAATCAGTAGCAGTGATTATCTGTCAGCCAAATATGAAAGACAGAAGCAGACAAACACATGTGTTGGTGGAATAGCTTAAGAAAACAAGGCAATATCTGATGCAGTACATATCTTTAAATAGTGAACAGTAAACTTCAGTGATTTGCCTGTCATGTAGTATACAAGTACACTAGAGAAGTCAGACAACTATAAATCTTACTAAGGCTAGATCACTTCTGTTGTTTCTGTGTATTATTTGTTAAACTTACAGACATGACATGGTGTCACGGTGAGTGAAGTCTCTGCCAGCACTGAAGAACTAGATCTGCAGAAGTTAAGAAACAGATTTATCATCAAGAATGCATGTGCGTGTGTGTTGCTGGAGAAGAAGCCTTAAAGGTTTTTAACTCTTTCACTTTTCTTAATGAAAAGAAACAAAGAAAGAGCAGCACCAGAGCAGCACCGAGAGGTAAACTTAATGTGTAATGTCAGCCCAGAAATAAACTGTCCAACATTAGAAAAGTGTCCTCTGTAACAATGTGATGTATGGCCAGCTATGCCAGGAGAAGCAGTGCAGTGGATGTGTAAAATATGCCAGCATAGCTAGCTGGAGTTTTGTAAGGAATTATATTTCATTTGTATATGAAACTGATTTGAACAGGTGCTTGTGTTCAAAATGTATTTGAATGTATTTGTAAAGTTGCAAGTGTTAAATGTACCAAGAGAGGGGTCCTGTTGGACAGGAAAAGAAGCATATCTGCATGTCAGACTTTATGGTAACTACTGAAATGAATACATAGTAACAGAGGATACTGGAAGAGAAGAGGTTAATCTCAGTCCAGCTAACTTTGAAAAATAGTTTGAAATTAAATTACTTGGTATAAGCCATAAAGATTGCATCGCAAAGGTCTCAATGCAGCCAGAGACAAAACGTCTGTACTAGGAAGTCTTCTGTATTGTCCTTGGGGGTGAACTAATTGATACTCAGGAAGGGTGGACATTTGCAATTGTTTTATGACCTCCAGAAGCTGCAACAGATCTTAACAAAGGGGTGTGTGTGTGTGTGTGTGTGTGTGTGTGTGTGTGTGTGTGTGTGTGTGTGTGTGTGTGTGTGTGTGTGTGTGTATTATTGACACATATGTGCTACATTCTGGTTTAGTTGCTAAGAAATGGGGTAGTATGGGAACCAGAGTTAGATGTATGTGATGTTATTCTGTACTCCAGGACTAAAATGATGTCTTAATACCAGATGAGACATAAGTCTCAGAGCAGTCTGTTTTTGGAAGCTGACAAAGAAAAACCCCTCACCTATTCATCTTGCCTTGCTTTAGTAAGTAACCAGAAAAAAAGTAATTCTTTAGATCAGTGAGAAAAATATAGTGAGATTAGTTAAGTACTGTTTTTCTGTATCTATGTGAATCTATTCATCTGTGTTAATTTTTAATATTTCCGGTGACAAACTCTGGTATTTATTGTAAATCGATATTTAGTATTTTCATTTTCTTTTATTAATTATTACATATATTTAAAACTGCGGTGGTGGTGCTGCGGTAGCGTTGTCGCCTCACAGTTAGACGTTGCACGTTCGATTTTCAGTTAGAACGTCTTCTGTGTGTCGACATGCGTGAATGGGCGTTCCTACGCTGAAGGTTGTGTGTTAGGCCTGGCAAGCCAACACGTAAAAATCTACTGCCAATCATTAGCTGACTGGAGTTCCGCTGTGGCAACCCCTAACCGGGAGAAGCCGAAAGACAGTATTAAATATATTTAAACTTTTCATCGTGGCTGGTCCTTTAGAGAATATATTAACCTTTGAGAGTACTTATATTTATTTGGTGACACTGTGGCCAGAAAGCCTTACTACATTGGTCTGGCTCAAACACTACCATTTGCATTAGTATTAATTTCACTCAGAATAATTAGGTACCCTTGTAAGAGCCTTATAGTAGCTGGCTTTGGTGTGTCCGGTGGTAGTAATTACCTTATAGTCTGGGCACAGGGACATAGCTAGTAAATCTGTGCCAGCCTATCCTAGGGTGTGTGTGTGTGTGTGTGTGTGTGTGTGTGTGTGTGTGTGTGTGTGTGTGTGTCTGTGTGTGTGTGTTTGTTTATCTGAAAGTATGTATGTATGCAGAAAAATTTAAATTACTAGCTCACAGTTAAAATCATTATCTGATAAAAAGGATGGGTATGAAATAAGATGCGAGTTAAACAGCAAGATAAAAATAGTTTTCCAAAAGTAAGCCTGTGCTGTAAATAGATCTCAATCACAATGGCATGGGTGCAGGTGATCTTAGAGAAGAATAAACAAGTTGCATATGAGACAACAGCAATTATATAACACACAAAATAGTTAAGGCCAGACAGAAAATTAGCTGTTAAAAATATTGCGTGGATGTTGGAAATTCATGAGAAAGTCTATAATAAAAAAGTTCATGCATGTTCAGAAGTCTTAGTACAAGGCATCTTCAAAAATGGAGACAAAGCAACTCACTCTACAGATATGTGATCCCAATGTGAAATCCATACCAGGAAAGGAACTGCACTTAGCAGATATGGGAGTGCAGCATATCTATCAGAGTAGCAGGTACAACTATTAGATGAACTATAAGTTTAGTTAATACTACACTTACCAATGACAGCAAAAAAAGTGAAGTGTTCAGAAGTGCACTGACATTTACATGGAGGTGCAGCAACTGCAATATATCTCACGCATCTATTATTCCAAGTTCCCTGAAACAGTCATGCTAAGCAGGTTGCTATTAGTGCATTAATGTCTACATTCTTCCAACAGGGCATACCAGAAGCTTCCGTGTCAGCACTCTAAAATAAGCAAGTCAGAAATTCAAATACGTAACATACAGTCTTCACTACCTGAAATCCAATAAACAAACTGAGAATACAATCCAAGCATTATAGAACTCATGATAAAAAGCTATACCAAAAGTTATGAAGGTTTCCATCTTACAGTTCTGGAATACCTTATTACAAGACCTCAATCTGTAGCAGCTGAGATGTTGGTAGTTGGAAGGCTGGAAAGAAGATTCCTTATTTCAGCTACATTACTGATGCCTGCACATTAATAAATAGTGAAAGAAATGCTGGAAATAAAAAGAAACAGCAGAAGCCATAGAAGGCTACAGGATTTACAAGCTGGAGACAAAAGAATCCAAAAGTCACGAGAAAATCCATATACTGAGGCTGAAGTAGTTGGCAAAGCACTGAACCCATATCCTACATAGTTTATGTGGAAGATTGGAGATGCACAGAAGAAACTGTAGACAAAGGCATCAAACATCCCAGACTTCTGGCAGCCAGCACAGCACATTACGGCTATGACTTGTCAATGATATACTTCCTGTGGTACAAGGTTTAATTTTCTTAGCCTTCACTTGTCTATTATATGACTTTAGCAAGTCGCTTAATCAGACATTGCTTAGCAGTAATTAGAAATTTGGGCTAGGTTCCTTAATGATCTCCTGGACTACATACTTTTAGGCCATTTGACCAAATTTGTTTATAAGACTGGATTTAACCTAAAAAGGATTTTGGAATCCAAAAAGCATGTGGAAAAGGTTAAAACAAAGGGCACTGCAAGATGTGGGGCTTGCAACCAGTGTAGTTTTATCAATGAAATAGCTGGTTTTAAATTGGATAATTTCAACAAGACATTTATACGGAGTAGAGCAGACAATTGTCATACTACATATGTGGTTTATATAGCAACTTGTAGTATATGTCCGGCATTTTACATAGGTAAAACGGAGAGACAATTGAGACGACGGATTTATGACCATAGTTATTCTATTAGATCTAAGGATATGAAAAATGCTCTATACAAACATATCTTGAAAAGTGGGGATAAGCACCAATTCAAATTTGCTACTGTTGATCAGGTTGAGGTTACAGTATATGGTGGTAATTTTAAAGCCTTATTGGCTATGAAGGAGAGCAAATGGCAGAATCTTACGGATGCCACCAGGCTTCCAGGTATTAATGATTTTATTAGTATTAAACCTTTTTTAAGTCTGGGCTAGTCCCCTATATTACAGGTGAGATGTATATACATCTTCTATCCTGGACATTTTGTTAGGTACAATAGTATTTAGGCTTATCATTTTATATAAATATACTAATATTTAGGCTTATCATTTTATATAAATATACTAATATTATTACATATTTTAATTTATATTTCCAATATATTCAATATATTTGTATGTATTTATTTATTCAAAAATGGACCAATTATGTATTTATTATGTGTCATGAATGGGATTACTGTTGTGAAATGAAGCTGATGCATATATTTTTAAAAGTCTTAATTGGAATGCTGTTTGGCGCCTAAAAGTTTATTTAAATGATTTAGTCTTAATTGCTGTTGTTCTGAAGAAGTCTGCTTTTTGTCAGATGAAAGTGCTTAACTGCAATTGTGTACTTTGGTGGAGTTTTTTTGTTTTAACTTTGCTGGTTTGCAATAAATCTGTTTTTGTCCGAGCCGTGGAGTTTTTGCGTTTTGCCTTCAGTACCAGCTTGTGGTTATTGTACAGTCGCTGGAGTTTTTGTTCGTTTAAGTTGGACTACATACTTACCAACTACCTATGAACGTATGGGAAAAAGCAAATGTCACAAGCAGTCTCTTTTCAGGCAAACAGATTTTATGTTAACAGTAATAGTTGACAGAGAGAGAAACAAAGACAGACAGACAAGCAGAGAAACTCCTATAGTTATGTCCCCAAAGTGAAGCTGTATTTCAGCAAGAATGGTCCCTAAAGCATGACTTGATTCCAGTGTACAAATTACCTTATTAAATTCTCCAAACAGTGGAGACCACTGAAGAAACCAGGTAGAGATATGGATGGACTGTTTCACAGTTTAAAGGTGCTTTGTTAAAAATATTTTCTTATTGTGTGCAAAAGTCTGATTTTGAAGTAAACTGTCCACCCATGACATGCACAGCATAGTGTTAAGGTTAACTTATACTTATCAATAATATATTACAAGACATACACACACCAATACCCCCTAAAAAGGGGGGCTATTAGACATGGAGTATATAGTTTTAAATATTAATGATGGCTTCAGTGATGCATGTCACATGGCACACACATGATGTAGGGAAATCAGCTGAATATCGATCTTATGGAGGTTATACCAGTTCTACTGTTTCTGTGTATTACTGTTTAAGGAACCTAGCATGACACCTGTTTTCTTTTTAAAACATTTGAAAATAGTAATTTATCTTTGAAATCAAACAATGTTTTAAAAAAAGAAGAAATGTTCCCCCCTTTCATACACATGGGCATATGACCTTTCATATGAATTTGAAAGAGTGCTATACGAACACCACTTCATAGGTGGATGTTACATATGCATTTTGAGTTTCTTGATATGATGGGTCAGTGACAATACAAAGATCTGCAGCATGAGAAACAAATACTGACTTCCTTTCACTAGAGCAGGATGTAAAGAGAGAATGTCTAGCTGAAAATCATACTGTAATGATAAAAGAAGCACAAGTAACTCACACAATATTCACTAATTTTGTAACTTCAGTAAATGAAAAATAAAATGGGGGAAGATGCCACATACCTGCTCTTTTGTTGCTTTTATCTTCATCAAACTGCAGAAGTTCAGGTTTGCTGACAAATATGCTTGTTGGATGCAACACTACACCCTGTTTACTTTCCGTATGAAAAACCTACATTAAATACAAATTAACCCTCATAAACTTCAGCAAGAAAACAAGCATAATCCAATTTGCTACACCTGTCTGACTGTCCCTAAATGCAAGTTAACATCACAACCTTTAGCAAAACAATCATAATCTAATATATCAATGTTTTTGTCTATCTTCCTTATATGTATTTCAACATTGAGACACTTAAATGTCAACTCCTAAACCCCAAAGATCCCTAGATGAAGTACACATAACAAATACCCTCAGCTGCACTGAATGCATTCTTTCAAAACAACACCCACATCAACACAGGGTTCTTATTAGATGACCGAAGATGAATGCGTCTTGGTCGAACTTAAAACAACGAAAAGGCAAAATAACGAAGTGGCTTTTAAGCAAATTCTTTCCCTGGGAAAGAATTTGCTTGGCTGCTTCCTTACTTTGTCGTTTTTGGCACTGTAGTGTGATCTCGGAGTTGGTATATTTAAGTAGGGAGGTGTGGGGGGCACAGCCCCCCCATTTTATGTATTCTTTCAATTTTTTTTCTTTTTTTTTTTGGAACAGCGATTTTTTTCATTTCGAAAAAAATCACTGTCCTCAGCTTTCGAGATTCTAAGCTTTTGCTTACATGGGGTCGATTATTCAATGTTCGCTTTTTTAAGCGCTGGATGATATAATATAGACCCTCAACACATACAGCCACATCTCATGGAGCCTACACTTCTAAGCCCATATGGCAAGCCACCGCACAATCTAACATTCTGGGACTCCACTGTGAGGCACAGTGATGTCCCTCTCACCAGGCTGAGTAAGGAGAAAGTCATGGTCAGTTGCTTACCAAGGGCCACGATCCGCCATATTACGCACACACTCAGGACACTGGAACACAGGTACCAGTATGACACAGTCATATCCCATGTGGATGTAAAGGAACTGAGATATACCTCCCTAGACTATATGAAGAGTCATCATGGAGCTTTCAGAATACATGTCCCAGGCACATTGAGTAGCATTTTACCTTCTCCGATGATGATGTTACAATATGAAAAAAGATATCCGACTTTAATAACTGGTTTAGTTTCTGGTGTCACTCTAAGGGGGTGCAATATTTGTCAGCATGGAAGGAGATGGTCAACAGACCACACTGGTTTGCAAGGATGGTCTGCACCTCTACCCTCTAAGCTTTCAAATATCAGCTAAAACATTGTCCTCCCCCACAGGGCCTTTTAGGCAATGTCAAACTGAAAGTACTTCCAACATAGCAAATCAAAAATAGGAAAATCTAAAGGTGTTACTGGTCGATGCTGGGAGTGTAAACAAAAAAATTTCACTCTCTAGAGGCTCCCTTCACCCTAGAGAATGCTGATATCTGTGTGGTAACTGAGACATGGTTTAAAGCAGTGGGGAGCACACCGATAGTGCATGGTTATAATGCCTTCCACACATCTAGACCAACTACTACACAGACAGGGTCTAAAGGTGGAGGTGTCTTGATTTACATCAAAAATAAATATACCTCAAGGCTGGTCAAACAGGACAATGCACTTGAGCTTCAAATCAACATAGGCAAAATCCCATACCACTTCCTTGCAAGCTATAAGTCCCCCTCTGTGACCTAGGAAATCCAAACCATGTGTTTACACTTACTGAAAACACTCACCATCTAACCCAATACCATTTTCATGGGTGACTTTAATTACCCCACTATTAACTGGGAATCGTGTATGACACCAAAAGTAGAAGCAAAGAGATTCCTTGATTTTGTAAACACAAGTTCCCTGGACCAGACTGTCAATACACCAACCAGGGGTGCAACCACACTGGATCTGGTCCTCACTAATATGGGAGACTGCTGCACACCCCCAAGTGTAATGTCTTCTCTGGTAAGGTCAGAGCTCAAAATGGTCTCCTTTGAAGTAAAAATAAAAGTTGGAACCCCAGCTACCCTGGAATATTCAGGGTCTACTCTAGGGCTAACTTCCTACTATTTAGTGATAACCTGGCAAAATTTCAAGCATCCATAAACCTGGATAACACATCTGCCTATGCAGAACTGTTTATAGAGAAAGCCTATAAAAGCATGTTAATAGTTGCATAGAGGCAACTTTGCCCACCAGGAAGAAGTACAGAACTAACTCAAAAAGCAAGCCACTCTGGTGGAATCACAACATCAATAGGCTGTATAACAGAAGGAAGAAAATCATGGCAAAAGTTAAGAGGTGCAGCACCCAACAGGATAAAAGCACTCTTAGCAAACTAAACAAACAACTCAGAGGACAAATAAATTCTACCAAAGGCAAATCTGAGGTAAAATTGGCCTCCCAGGACAAGGACAACCATAGGTCATTCTTTACTTTTGCCCACAACCTCAAACCCAATACACAACTGTGTGCAGAGCTCATTTTTAATGGAGCCACCTATACTAAGTCCGAATGGAGAGATGATAAATCAGCAAGCAAAGGAGAGTAGTGTTGATGGAACTGAATTCATCTTCAAGTCTTGGTGAGTACCTTCACGAGGTGGACCCTGTTTTTCACAAAATCTCACCAAGATGACACTGATATACAGAATTAATTTTTTATAGCATATATCATGGACAGATGTAGGTTAAAAAATAAAAAAAGATAGCTGTGTACACAAGTCCCAGGATAAAAAAGTGCCCAATCCTGGTAGATGCACTGGAGCTAGGACTTGAAAAACAACAGTGTAGAATCCTCAAGACACAGACACATTCCTACAATGGGGCTAAGCCAGGCACAGGGGGAGGATGCCCCCCACACCATTATAGAAGGAAGTAGTAGTCCACAAACATCACAAAAACTGATAGGTCGAAAAAGAGCAAATATTATAGAATGGATTATTGAGGATAAGAAAGAAATTTCGTATTACTACTATTGTACAAGAAGCCCAGAATTTCCAAACAGAAGATATACAAAAAGGTTAAGAAAGAAATTAGAGGTAAGAAAAATATTTGCACAAGGAAAACTGCCAGAAGCTTAAAATAAAAAAGTGTGCTCATTAATACAGCAGATTTATGAAAAACATTATATAAACCAAAAAATCTTGGGCCATTTGGAAAAAGAAGTGGCTGATGGAGTGTGAAAATATAAAGAATAAAGTCTAGAGAGTTTTGAAAGATATAAAATAGAATTGTGGACATGGGAAAGAGAGATCTGATATGGTGCAATATATATATATATATATATATATATATATATATATATATATATATATACATACACACAAAGAAAAAAGCCAAATTAATCAATGCAAAAAAACGGCCTCAAAGATATTCAAAGAGAAATATAAGCAAAGGCATCCAGATATGGAAAATGTCACAATACAAAAATAAGATCACAAAGAAGGAACTTAGAACAGAAGATTAGTAAAGTAAAGGTTAAAAATTTTGATGCTAAAGTTATGGAATATCTGCAAAATGAAGGATTTAGTGTAGAAAGTCTAACAATGGTTATATCATAGCATGATGAAACAAGAGAGTCCCCAGTTAAGAAGGAGGAGGAGGAGCAAGAGACATCTGAAGAAGAAATATGGACATGGGAAAGAAAAAGAGATTTAATATGGTGCAATACTTATGCGAAGGAGAAAGCAAAACTAATCAATACAAAAACAGCAGCACCACAGATATTTGAAATGAAATATAGGCAAAGGCATCCAGACATGGAAAATTTTACAATACAAAAAATAAGAAAACAAAGAGAGAAAGTTTTAGAAAAGAGGATTAGTAATGGAGAAGTTAAAGAAATAAAAACTGAAGTTATGAATTACCTGCAAAGTGAAGGATTTAGTGCAGAAAATCCAGGTCTGGCAACATCACAACATGATGGAACAATGAGTCCCCAAATTAAGAAGAAACAGGTGGAAAGGGAAGCATCTGATCAGTTGCCACATGAAGATACTCTGAAGCCTTCAGTAGGAAACTAGTACAAAAATTCAGTTGGAGTTGCACAGCAAGGGAAGGAGCAGGAAACAGTGGAAACTCTGATGCAGTCAATATTGTGGCGTGACAGGCCAGTGAGTTTCCTTACGAAACAGCAATTGATGGCACAGAATGCAGCTGAACAGAATATTCCTTACCCTTAACTTAATTCTTTATCAGTTCTTACTTTCTGAAAACTAACCAAACATACAAACTGTCTCATACTTCTACTTATTCCCATCTACTATTCATTCACATCCTACCTTCAATATGCTCCAGCTCTATCTTACAATCCCCTACTCTGCAACCATCACCAATTCTTTCATATCCAACTGCCCATAACAAGCCTCTACTACCCTTTCTAATCTCCATCTCTGTTCAACAACTCCTCCTACTTACAACTATATAAAATGAGAATACTTACTCACACTCCTACCTCCTCAAAAATCAAGTACAAATTCTTCACTTCTTACTTCTACTATTCCAAATCCACTCTTAACTAGAAGGGAACATCCACCCCAATCCTGCCCCTCCCCACTTCTCCTAACCCCAACAACTTTCCATCACCCCCCTCACACCAACCTCCCCCTCCCACCCTCTACTACCAAACACTTTACTGTCTACTCAATAAATGTATAAAGTCTATTGAACAAAATTACTGACCTGCATTCTTGGATAGCCTACTACCCTCCACATATATTAACCCTATCAGAAACATGGCTAAAGCCTAATATCTCTAACAATGAAATCTTACCACTCTGCTATAACATCTATCAACAAGACAGGCTCTCGCAGAAGGGGGGAGGGGTTCTGGCTATCCTGTACTCTGAGCAACTCAACTTATCCCCCGTACCAATACCTCTGCCAGAGTTCCACCCAGCTGAGCTACTTATTCTTAACTGTAACTTAAACCTCCCCAAAAAAATAATTTGCTATAGCAGGCATCTATATACCACCTGGAAATGACATACCCATCCTTGAACCTATCATGTCATGGATTTCATTCCATATACCCTATGAAACAATTATCCTTGGAGATGTCAATATTGATTGGAAACCAAGTATCCTAATCTCAGTGTTAATCTCCATGGCTTCAATCAGCTAATTACAATACCTAAAAACCACAACAACAGCTCCATCTTGGACTGGATCCTAATCTCATACCATAAGCCTGGTACACTACCCAACTTCCTGAGTGACCACCTCCCTATTTATGTCAAAAGACACTCTCGTCAAATTCCCAAGTCCCACCTACACAGAGACTGACACAACCTTTCCTGCTTTGATTCTGTAAACTTTAACAATACACTCTCATTAGCTAACTGGTCCAAACTCCAACACCTCCCTCTCAACGAAGCGGTTTTAGAATTTAACCACACTTTCCTCAGTATACTTAACTCCCTTAGCACCACTGAGAAAAAACAGAATAAAAACTAACCATGCCCCCAGCTTACGAAACACTCTCACTCCCTTATGGAAAAAAAAGAGATAGCATCTAGAAACAATGGCTAAAAAACAAATCCACTATGTTATTCCAAAAATACAAAGAACTTATAAACCTCACCAAAAAGCAAATTAACAAAGATAAGAAAAAAATTTAACATGGTGCCCAATCCACCCACCACTGTAACCTAAAAAACATTTGGTACACCATTAATAAAATCCTCCACCCTGGGGGACCATCAACCTCCAACCCTTTCCCTACCAATACACCTCAAGAAACTGCCACACTACTTAACATGTACTGCACTGAATTTAACCGTAAAGTAACCCACACTGACCAAGTTAAAAATTTTGCCCCCACCTCTTCCACTACCACAAATACCACCCCCATCTCTTTTAAATCAGTCCCTACTGCTTATATAAAATTGCTTATGCTTAAACTAAAATCATGTTCCCCCTCTACCGAACTCCCCTCTTTCTTAAACTAGCAGCTGCCACTATAGTCTAATCTATCTCAGTAATTGTTAAGAGATCAATTCACAAATCTGATCCCTGACATCTGGAAATCTTTCTACATCATACCTTTACACAAAGGAGATAACTCCACCAATCCTTCCAATTTTAGAGTCATAGCTATTGTCTCCCCCCACTCTCTAAAATTCTCAAAAAATGTATTCACAATCAGCTAATTACATATCTAACTCATGAAAACCTACTAATCACTAGTCAACATGCCTTTAGGCCAAATCACAGTACTTCCACTGCCCTTCTATCTTTCACTCATACTATCGCTGAGACTAGAGACAAAAAACAACTAGTATCATGTCTATCCCTTGACCTTTCAAAAGCTTCTGATACCATTTCTGATGGTAAACTACTAACTAAACTCTCTGATCTCAACCTCTCCACTTCTGCTATTCTCTTGTTCTCCAGCTATCTCACTAACAGGTTACAGTCAGTCAGATGGCAACCTACCTGCTCTCCTTTTCTACCTATCCAAACAGGAGTCCCTCAAGGCTTCATTCTAAGTCCTCTTCTTTTCAAAATCTGTACTAACCACCTCTACTCATCCTGCAGCAACTCCTCCCTTCCTCCCTCATACAATATGCTGTCAGTTCTACCCTCATCTCCCTCTCTGATGACATCTCTCATCTTCATTCTATTACTCAAAGCTCACTTCTCACCATTGAACAATGGCTAACAGATAACCAACTCATCCTAACCCCCCCCCCCCAAAAAAAAAAACTCCTTCTCTTCCTTCATAAATCTCTCTCCATCATAAACCCACCTTCACCATCACATTTCTTAACACCACTGTTATTAAAGCCAAATCACACAGCAAGCTCCCTGGCACCATAGTCAATGACCAATTAAAATGTGACCTCCACATTCAACAATGTATTTAAAAGACACATCAAAAATTGGGACTACTCTACAGAAACAGAAAATTCTTGTCTTCTAATTCTAAAGGATCTCTGGCACAGGCATTCCTCCTTCCCTGCCATCTGTATGCTTCTCTAATACTTAACACATTTACAAGCCACCTTAATAACCAAACCTGAAAAAACATACTACAAAATAGCTAGATTTGCCAGCAACCTACTTCACAGAACCTACCACTGTCTTACTCTAAAACAACTCCAATTGCTTGATTTCCCCCAACAACTGCTCCTATCCCAGCTAGAGATCACTCACTCCTTACTAAATAAACCCTCTACCTATCCTTCCTTCTCCTCTCTAGTTTCCCTCTATACTCCAACATGTATTCTCTGTAGCAATGATTAATTGCTTCTTGACATATACAAACCTAATAAAAACATCAACAAACTACTCTACAAAAGCACAGTGTCGAAAGCCTGGAACAAACTCCCCAACAAATATTCGAAATATGAAAAACTCTTAACAGTTTCAAAAAGAACTGAAAACTTACCTTGTTAACTCTAGTTCCTCTCCATGCCAGGACCCTACCTAACACCCCATCCAACTCTCATTACCCTAAAACTGTAACTCCTAGGATTACTGATCGAAAAAAATTGTAACTAGGCCAATGAGAAGCTATCAGCTGTTTCACTGTATATATTGTCTTGTTTCCTTTTTCTTTGGGGATGCCAACTTGTCTGTGCTATGTTGCCTATCTATATGGCTTTCAGCAATACATAGTAATGCCAACATGGAAATGTAACTGTGTGCTTTTGACCTACATAAGCATTTTATCTTCTGTACTTACTAAGTCTAGATATGCTCCCTACCCCTACCATTTTATCTTGTATATCCTTTTTAAGTCATTGCACTATTGAATCTATGTATACTATTGAATTTATGTAATTGTTTTCTTAATTTGTACACTTTTGTCTTTTTGTAGGTTTTCTCCTCAGGTCTCCAATGAAAATGGACCTTTGGCTCAGTTGGACCAACCCAGTTAACAAATGACAAATAAAATAAAAGAAATACATAAATATGTCACAGGAAGATGCTCTGGAACTTTATGTAGACTGTCCGCAATAAACTGAGAATAAAGAATGTAGCCTCAGTTTAGAAGGAAAATATCTAAAGGAAAAGTTGCTTGACTTAATAGAGATGGATAAACATATTAAAAATCAACAAAAGAAATAGACTACATAAAGTCAATGAGACCCAAAATGTTAGACGTCTGATAACACAAATGAACACAGTAATTAAGACTATTAACAGAAATTCATGTGATATAACAGAAGTAAACAGGCTACATTACTATGCAGATAAATTAATAACATATTAAAGTCTTACCACAAAATTACATGGCATTAAGGGAAAGGAAAGGAAGAAATCAAATGCCATCCTGTAAATATTAACAGAAAATTATAAAGCAATTAAGATAAGCCCTAGGATTTATTAAAGCCTATACTAAGTATACACTGCTCTGAGTGAAGAGACAACACAAGCAAAGCTCATACCTTCTTCCTCCTAATTTCAGTTTTCCTACTGATTTTCTTGCACCTTTAAATACTGAGGGTGATTCATAAAGACTACCACAAAGTGTAGACTACTGGTATACTTAGTCTAATCTTTCTAAATGACTACAAAGCAAAAAAATGTGGTTGGGATGTTCTTGAATAAAGATTGTGTACACTTAGTGTAGGTGTTATTGAATCTGGCACAAGAAGTTAGAAGAGGGAACAGCTCAACAAAAACACTTAGAAAGATAGATGTGATAAAAGCAGTGTGCAGTATTAGAACATAACAGGATCAATCGTACACTACAGCAAATAATAAACTAAAGATAACAGCATAGGCAGAAAAATTTAGAAGATAAGCAGATAAATGTAAAGGAAAAATACAAAATAAGCAAATAATTGATGACCCAAAAAAAGTTTTATAGAAAATCAGGAAACAATGCAAAGGAAATAGAAACACCACCAAAAAAAAAAAAAAAAATGAAATAGACACACTTTGGAGAAATGTTGATGAAGACACTGGAATATATCAAATATGCTGAATGGATAGAAGAAATAAAAGAAACAGTAAGAAAGTCAAATGTACAGGATATGACATAGGATGAAGTAATGGCTAGAAAAACTGAAACAAAATTAAGAAAAGCTCTTAAATGGAAAATCCCAGGCCCAGATGTGGAACCTTACTTCTGGCTAAAAGTATTAACGTATTTATAAGACTTAGCCCTGAGTAAGCACTACTTATATGTGCACCTGAACAGACAATAACCTGGTTAACAGCAGGAAAACATAATACTTCTCCTTAACAGTGAACCTGCAAGCTATCCTAAAACTATAAAATAACTTGCCTTCCAACAATGGATAAAAGTACAGTTTTGTACCTACCATAAATGTAGATGTTCGAGTGTTCACCCTGCTGCAGTCATTACACTTGGGTTATCCTGTCGTCAGGCGGTCCCGCAGTCGGCCGGATTTCCAAAGTCTTGGTCCGACGTCGGTTGCTGTCGCCTCATCCCTGACGTCAGTGCGCCAGGGGTACATATATTGCAACCGACGCCATTTTCTTCAGTTTTTCTTGCCCCAGATGTCAGGTGCCCCCAAAAAGGTGATCCAAATCAGTACCAAAAAGTGAGAACACCATAAAGACACAAAACCCCTTAAGCTGTAAGCAAATACATCAGTAAGGCATAGCAGAGGTTTAGCCAGTAAATCAGAGGGGTTGGAAGGAGGGTAACCTGGACTGCAGCAGGGTGAACACTCGAACATCTACATTTATGGTAGGTACAAAACTGTACTATGTTCATTGTGTTACCCTGCTGCAGTCATCACACTTGGGTTGAGTCCCAAAGCTAAGGTAGAGTGGAGGCATTATAGAAGGTTAGAGGAGGCAATGAGCCCCTGCAGAACTGCAGTGGCGAAGCCTGCCCTGGACTTAGAATAAAGAGGTAAGTGATAGTGTTTGGTGAAGGTGTGTACAGAACTCCAAGTTGCACCTTCTGAAATTTCCTTGGTAGGAACCCCCCTGAGAAAGGCTGTAGAGGTAGCTGTTGCCCTGGTAGAGTGGGACCTAATGGTAGGAGGAACTGGCTTCCCATGATGGGTATAGCAGAATCGTATGCAATGGCCTATCCATTTAGAAATGGTTTGCTTGGAAATGGCCTTCCCTTGAGAAGCTGTAGCATAGGAAACAAAGAGCTGGTCAGTTTTTCTGAAAGCCTTAGTTTTATCCAAGTAATATCGAAGCTGCCTGTGAATGTCCAAGGAATGTAGGAGTCTCTCACCTTTGTTCTGTGGATTGGGGAAGAAAGTGGGTAGATGGATGGTTTGATTTAAAGCTACGCTGGAAACCACCTTAGGCATGAAGGAAGGGTTAGTTCGTAGAGAAACTCTGTCTTGATGAAAAATGAGGAAAGGTTCCACTGCCATAAGTGCCTGTAATTCTGAAACTCTCCTAGCAGAAGTTATTGCCAGGAGCAAGGAAGTCTTCCAAGATAGGAAATGAAG
Source organism: Protopterus annectens (assembly GCF_019279795.1). NCBI lineage: Eukaryota > Metazoa > Chordata > Ceratodontiformes > Protopteridae > Protopterus > Protopterus annectens. The sequence goes on from NC_056725.1 coordinate 10,301,005, forward strand.
GTCTGCAGAAAAAGCTGGTTCAAAGGGAGGCAATGTTAGTTTTTCCAGAACAAAGTTGAGGTCCCATGTAGGCGTAGGAGCTCTTCTAGGTGGTCTAATGTTTTTTTGCCCCTCTGAGGAACTGCCTAAGGAGTGGATTTGAAAATAAAGGTGGATTCGTGTCGTAGTGAGCTGAAATAGCTGAAGCATGGATTTTAATAGAGGAGAAGGAAAGTCCTTTATGCAACATCTCAGCTAAATACTGCAGAATGTGAGGCATATGAGGCTGAGTTGTATCTAGGCCTTTAGCTTGGTTCCAAGCAGAAAACCTTTTCCATTTGTCCGAGTAAGCCTTCCTGGTGCTTGGCCTCCAGGCTTCCAGAATAACATCCAGTACTGCTTGAGAAAGAAGGGCTGGTTGGCTACTTAATTGATTTGCCATGCTGACAGGTTTAAGGTTTTGATCTGGCTGTGTAGAATCTGCTTGTCTTGCTGTGTGAGCAAATGAGGTATTTGAGGCAATATCCATGGTGGGTTGTGAGCCATATTCTTCAATAGTGGGTACCAGTGCTGGTGAGGCCAGTCTGGGGCTATGAGAATCATTCGAGGTTTCTCCTTTTTGACCTTCAAAAGAACCTTTATGAGAAGAGGTAATGGAGGAAAGGCATTTACTGTCAGATTTTTCCAACTGAAGGAGAGAGCATCCACTTTCCATGCTTGTTGGTGGAATGTCCTTGTACAAAATTTTGTCAGCTGGTAGTTTTGAGGACTGGCAAACAGGTCTATATTTGGTAGGCCCCATTTTTGAGTTATCATTGCAAATATTTGTGGGTCTAGCTTCCACTCGTGGGGATCTTTGATGTTTCTGCTTAGGTCGTCTGCCAATGTGTTTTTCTGTCCTGGCAGGAAGTGAGCTTGTAACTGGACTTGGTAGGTCAGAGCTGTGTTCCATAAGATCATTGCTTGCCTGCAAAGAGGGTAGGAATGTGTGCCCCCTTGTTTGTTTATCTACCACATTACTGTGGTGTTTGTCCATCTTTATTGCCAGTTGTCCATGCAGTAGTAGATCCTTGAAGGCTATCAGATCTTTCTGTACAGCTAGCATCTCTTTTTGGTTTATGTGCAGTTTTCTTTGTTCTATAGTCCATAGGCCTTGAATGCATTTCCCTGCCATGTGAGCCCCCCAGGCGTAGTCTGAAGCATCTGTTGTGATAGTTTGCCTGGGTGGGGGCAAGGTGAAAGGCTGACCCTTGTTGAGGTGACATGCCTGTGCCCACCAGAGAAATTCCTGTTGAAGGCAGGGAATGAGAGATATCACTGTGTCCAAGTTGTGGCTGCGTTGAGACCATACGCTTCTTAGGTACCATTGTAATTTCCTCATATGCAGTTTTGCAAATGGTATTATCAGAATGCAAGATGCCATGAAACCCAAAGCCTGCAGAATTTTTCTTGCAGTTAATTGGGTCTTTGTTGCCATTGTCTTGAAATATTGAGTCAGTTGTATTTGCTTGCCTGGTGTAAGATAAGCCTTCTGGGCCGTTGTGTCCAAGCTGGCACCCAGGAATGTCATGTTTTGTGAGGGTACTAGTTTTGACTTCTTTTCGTTTACTGTGTACCCCAGGCAATTTAGTAGATGCTTCACAAAAGCCAGATGATGTAAGAGAATGTCTTTTCTTTCTGTTTGGATGAGGCAGTCGTCCAGGTATGGATATATTTGAATTCCTGTTTGTCTGCAGTATGCACTTACTGGTGCCAGGCATTTTGTGAATACTCTGGGTGCAGTAGATAAGCCAAAGGGCAGTGCAGGGAATTGATAATGGGTTGAACCTGCAATGAAACGGAGGTATCTTCTGCAACTTTGTCTGATAGGGACATGCAGGTATGCCTCCTTGAGGTCCAACGTTACCAGCCATGCTTCCTTGCCCAACATGGGAAGTAGCTGCTGTAGTGTTAGCATCTTGAATTTGGGAACTTGTAAGTAAGTGTTTAGAATTGAAAGGTCCAGAATTGGTCTCCAAGCATTTTCCATCCTGGGTACTAGGAATAGTCTTGAGTAAAATCCTTGGCCTTGCTCTTGAGTTGGTACCCTTTGAATGGCTCTCATGGCCATGAGAGCTGTAATTTGTTTTTGAGCCTCTGCCCTTTGATTTTGTGGCAGGTTTGGCATTCCTCTTTTTATTGGCAAGGTGTGGAAGTGGAATCTGTATCCTCGTAAAATTATGTCCAGGGCCCATTTGTCCTTTGTGACCATGTGCCTGTTGTCTACAAATAATGCTAGTTTTCCCCCCAGGGGGGCTGACAAAAGAGCTTTGTTTGGCCAGTTGAGGTGCAAGTCATTGAGTTTGCTTTCTGGTGGCTTGAGACCTGTCTTCTCCTCCCTTCTGGGTTGGAGTGGTCCATTGGTGAGGTTTATACTGAGCTTGTGGTTGTCCTCTGCCCCTTGGGCGCCTGTATTTACCCCTTTGAGGCCTGTCAGTGGCTGGAAAGGACCAATTTTTGGTTGGCCAGTTTCTGCTGAAGCGAGGGGGCTGTACCTGTAGGAAATCTTTGACTGTCTGCATTGATTTTGCCTTATCCTACATTTTCTTTAAAACTTCTTCTGCTTTAACACCAAAAAGAACATCCTGCTGCAAGGGAGCATCTAGAAGTTTTGCTTTAACATGTTCAGGCAGACTCTGCTCCTTTAACCAGGCATGCCTACGTATAACTGATCCAGTGACCGCTGCTCTGCAGGAGGCCTCCAAGGAATCAAACCCACATTGTAAGGTATGTTTGCCCACCTGCTCGGTGGCGTGCAACAAATCCTGTACTTCTTTCAATTCAGATTGTTGAGTAAGAGTTGTTATCTTTTGTTTTAACTGAGAGATCAGAAATTGCTGATACTTAAGCATATGAAATTGACAGTTTAGAGCTCTCATAGCTAAAGTGGCAGAGGTGTAAACCTTCTTCCCCCATCTGTCTAGTGCTCTTGAATCCCTTTCAGAAGGTACTGGATTTTTAGCCATGGAAGCCTTAGCCCCCTTGGGACCCTGGGAGATAGGCTCTGGGTCAGCTACTGGGCTTTTGTAAAGGAATTTATGGGAATCAGGTACTCTGTAATATCTGTCAGGCTTGGCCGGGGCAGGAGGCAGAGAGTCAGGGTTGAAACTGGATTCTAAGTAAACATCATCCACAATATCCAGAACAGGAGGGATGGCTAAAGGTCTGTGTTGGGGGAGTAAAAGAAACTCTCTGAGCCTTTTCTTGGAATCAGAGTAATCCTGACCTTCCCAGTGAAAATGCTCCCTCATAGTGTGTAAAGTTTCACCAAAAGAGTAATCTTCTGGAGGGGAAGCTGAGGGAATAGAGTCCTCAGCATCAAAATCTTCATAAGGAGAGAAGGAATAGTCTTGGTCTTCAGAGGAATCCGAAGAAATAGACAGTTGTTCAGAGGAAGCAGATTCTTCCTCTTGTCTAGGCCTTTTGTCAGGAAGAGGCTGGGAACCCCTGATAAGAGTAATCAGATCTTCAGCCATCTTAAGCATCTGTTTCTTAGGCATAGGGCCTTGAACAGGAGACTGAAATGAAGCTTTTTTCGATTTGGAAGGAGTCTTCGATTTTGAAAACATTTTGACTGTAAGAGTCGTCGGTCTGAAAACGTCTTCAGAAAGCGAAGGTGTTTCAGAAGTACCGTCATCCTTGGAAGGTAAGTCGTCGGTAGGGCCTGAAGTAAAAGGCTGCATCGGCCTAGTACATTCCGTCAAAATATCCGTAGCGGTCTCGGGTTCCTTAACTGCGGTAGTCAGAGGCTGTGTCGGAGCCTCACAGATAACCGGAGACCGGATCAACCGAGGCCTCGGAATCAGGCTTAGGCCTGGGCTGTCGATCCATATCCCTGCGTTTTTTGTGCACGCCAGTAGTCGGTAGCGCCGACGGCATGTTATAATTAAATTTTCTGCCAAAAAAGTGTCGTGCAAAATCAAATCGTCTTTTAATAGTGCGTTTATTAAATCTAGCACAAAAATGACAAGAAGTGACGTCGTGATCACGGCCTAGGCAGGGTATACAATAAGAATGAAAATCCTTATGAGGTATTTGCTTCCCACAAGAAATACAATTGTTAACTTTTTCTGACATCGGTCTGAGGCAAGAAAAGTTTCCCCAACAGGGTACTTAGCTTTATAGAAGACTTCGGTCTGAAACTCGAATTCGAAATTCTCAGGAGTCGGCCGACCGGCACTTGCGAACTGTTTCTGCTTTGGGCAACGCACGGCAAGAAAGACTGGAGAAAATGGCGCTGGTTGCAATATATGTACCCCTGGCGCACTGATATCAGGGATGAGGCGACAGCAACCGACGTCGGACCAAGACTTTGGAAATCCGGCCGACTGCGGGACCGCCTGACGACAGGATAACCCAAGTGTGATGACTGCAGCAGGGTAACACGATGAACATCTATATACTGGAATTGATGTTGACAGAGTTTACAGACATTTAGAAGAAAACTCAATGGCAATAAAACAAAAGGGTAACAAAAGAAAATCATGTGGAACAAAGGATCATTTGTTATAAAAAGGGGAAGAATCTAAGTATAGCATGGATAGATTACAAAAAAGTATTTCACAACATCCTACATTCATGGATAAAGGTGTGCAAGATATACCCTGTATTGTTCAATTACATTACACTGACCAAGAAAAAGTAGCTAACCACTTTGCAGCTAAGCCAATAAAGGACTAATTATTATCCCTGGGATGAAAATTCAAATGGGGGATATTCCAGGGTGATTCTTTGTCACTGCTGCTCTTTTGTCTTGCCCTTAACCCATTAAGCTGTCTGCTTAACAGATTAGGTCATGGTTACAATTTCGCTCACTCCATAGACAACAATTAAGTGTAAAGACTTTTCATATCTTTTTTGTGGATGATTTAAAACTGTATACTACATAAGAAGAGGAGCTGAAAGCACAACTGCAAGTGGTCAAAACTTTCTCAGATGATTTAAGAATGTCATTTGGTCTTGCTAAATGTGCAAAAGCAATTTAAAGTAGGAAAGCTGCAGCACCAAGAAAATATCAGTCTGGGAAAGGAAAGTGATACAAAGGACCTTGAGCACAAGGAAGTGTATAAATATATGGGAATTGATGAAGGATTAACAATATGAAAAAATGTGAAAAAAACAGTAAGGAATATTTAAAGAGACTAAAATTAACACTGAAAACAGGCTTGACATCAAAGAACAAGGTCCAAGCAATAAACTAATTTGCTCTTCCTGTTCTAACTTACAGTTTTGGGATGACTGAATGGCCCCAAAAGTTACTGGATCAGTTCAACAGGAAAACAAGAAAAATGCTTTACACTTATCAAAATGATATAAAAAAATCAGTGTATGCCAAGATTATATATTCCTCATTCTGAAGGTGGTATGGGCCTCCTCAAAATTGATTACATGTATAGATCTGCAGTCGTAGGACTGCATCTATGTATGCTGAGCTAACAAGATCCAAACATTGTGAAAGTTTTGAAACATGAACAGAACAAATCTAAGATGACTTCCCTTCTTAGTTTAGCAGAAGAATATCAGTGTCAAGTAGGAATGGAAACCAAACTAGAGGTAGGCAAAAATCAGGCAGCAACTGAATGTGCCAAAAAACAAAACAAGAAGGATCAGTTGAGAAGACAAGAGATGTGAGAAAGGCATAAATACAGTTGCAGGTATAGAAAACTCCTAGAACAACTTCATGCTGATCAGGATCTAAAGCAGGAATGGTTAAGGAGAAGTGAATTTAACCAAAAGCTGAAAGGTTACTATTAGTGGCTCAGGACAGTGGACTACGTACACATTGGTTTACAAAGTCCATTGAACATGTGGGAGAAACAGTAAATGCAGGTTCTGTAAAATAGAACTGGGAACAGCTGCACATCTTGTTGCTGTATGTGATATACTAGTGGCAAAGGACAGTATACTGAAAGCCATAATAATGTGGCAAAACTTTTGCATTGGAGATCGTGCAAACATTACAATACTGAAGTTATCTGAGAAGCACTGGAAACATGAAATGGATGAAGTTTATATCACATAGGATTACCTATTACCAACAGTTCAAAAAAATACATGTGAGAAAACCAGATATAATAGTCCATGAAAAGAAGACAAAAATAGCATTGTCGTTGTGTCTTTCGGCTTTTCCCGGTTAGGGGTCGCCACAGCGGAACTCCGGTCCGCTAATGATTGGCAGTAGATTTCTTACGTGCCGAGTTGCCAGCCCTGACGCACAACCTTCAACGAAGGTACGCCCATTCATGCATGTCTCCACGCAGAAGACGTTCTAGTTGAGAATCGAACCGGACAGCATCTTACTGTGAGGCGACAATGCTACCGCAGCAACACCACCGCAGTATAAAACAAAAATAGCATTGATTATTGAAATTGCTACATCCAGTGACTGTAGTGTCTTATGTACAGAGACATAAAAAATCATAAAATACTAGGATTTGCAGGCAGAAACAAGGACAATGTGGAAGAAGGATACTCAGACAGTTCCAACAGTAGTAGGAGCAACGGGTCTCATAAAAAATAAGTTATAGTTGTATTTAGATATGTTACCAATACATGTAACTCCATATGAATTGCAGGAGGCTTTAATTCTGGGCACATTGCAAGTGCTGCAAAAAGCACTTTTGGCAAACATCAAAGATTGTAACAGCAGTAATTTCACAAACTTTAATCATATTTTGAATTAGGAATGGGGTCCATTCCTGTCATGGTATTAGAAACCCAAATGACTTGGAGAAATTAAATGGAAGAAATGCAGGGACTGGGAATTCAAAGTTAAAAACCAAGTACTAGTAACGATCTTTTCCAAAGAAACTTTTGCCTAAATGGCTGGGTGTGTTTCATATAGAAGAAAAATTAAATTATGCAAACTACTAAAGTAAACAGACTGGTAAGAGAAGGTCAACAAAGATGTACCATATTGTGTTCTGAAACTAGAAATGCAAACTGCAGTTTACTGGCAGTAACTGACACATCTGGTGAAGAAAGTGAATGGACCTTTATGTCTGCACTGCAGTTGGGTGATACACTAAACCACACAAATAAGAAATAAGGGAGTTTCGCTTAAGTCACAAGGAATTGTTTCCTTAGTTAACTAGCAGAAAAAGTCTTATTTCAGCATCACAGTGAAATAATTTAAAAAGAAAAAGGGTAGCTTAAAAACCTTATAGAATAACAAGCATACAGAGAAAGGTTGTGAAAGAGGAAGTCCAAAAATGCTTAAAAATAGGTGTGATAGAGGAGTGAAAAATGAGTAAGAACAGCTCCATAATGGTAGGTCCAAAACTTGATTGCACAATCAGGTTCTGTAATTTTAGGCAGCTGAACAGCATTTCTAAATGTTATAGCTACCCAATGTCAAGGGTAGATGAACTCGAAAAGGTAAGAAGTCAACATTCTTGACATTAAATCTAACAAAGGACACTAGCAGATCACTCTAATAAATACATATTTTTCAACATCAAAGGGATGATTTTAGTATACTGTCTTCTTTTGGGCTTCATGCTCCCCCTGTGACCTTTCAAAGACTTATGGACAGAGTCAGAAACACCCACGGCAACTATGCTGCCACCCACCTGGATAATGTAATGATACACTCAAAGGGCTGGGGGTTCCATCTAGATAAGCTACAGGCTGCATTAGACTATTAGACCCACCATGTTTATTTACTTATTTATTTTGCACCGGTTGCCCCCAGCTTTCTGCTGATCTGCTCGTTCGTCCTCAATCACCAGAGTGAGGGTAGAACTGAAGAGGCTATCATTCAGACAGCCATCAGGGTTTTTTCAAAGGTTTCTGTTTTGTTTTCCTGATCACAGTGGATATAAAAAGTGTACACACCCCTGTTAAAATGTCAGGTTTTTGTGATATCAAAAATGAGACTACAATAAATCATTTCAAAAATTTTCCCACCTTTAATGTGACCTATAACCTGTACAATTCAATTGAAAAGCAAACAAATCTGTTAGGGAAAAAATATAAAAAAAAATAAAGGAACGTACAATACGCTGGCTGTACACTGATAGACATTATATAAAATTAAATGCACTTTCCCCAAAGCAATTAAATGTATGCTTCAAGGCAAAGATTGTATGTTTCTTATTAATACAAGGTTTTGACTGGAAAAGCAAGGGTTAAATTTGTTACAAGATTTTGAAATAAATATTATTCTGTAGGAGCAGAAACTGCAAGGCTGAACCACATAAGACAACTTGCTTAAGCAAGCATAAAAGCAGTTAAGAATAGATAAGTAATAACGGCTATGTGTCTGACACCTGCAAAAATAAAACATGCTTAGTTAGCTTTACTGTAAATATGTTTTCCAGTTTAGTTTGCTTTTGTGGGCTAGATAAACTGTAAATGGCATCCTGTTAATATTTTGGACATGCAAAGAAGGAAGTTGCAACAGGATTTCTTTTGTGAAGTCTTCAGATACAGTAAGGAAGAAAATAACCGAAGGAGGACATGGAACAGAAATCAATCATGCAAACCACAAGGACATTGAAAAACATCTGTTTATTTGAAAAGAATATATAAACTGGACATTGTTTTCACTTTTTCAGAGACATTGTAATCCAGGGTGCATGGATTTTTGATAGACTTTCATTCGAGCCATGTTATAATAGAATTGAAATAGCTCTGACCGTATAACGGATACAGTAGTATGTTGTCAGTCTGGTTACTTGCTGACATTGTTACATAATTTAACAGTGGTGAGACCAGCTTGGTTGTAACCTTTTCTATCCATTACCAGCAGTTATTTTTCCGATGGCCATACTTTCTACGTCAGTCTAACAGGTTGGCAGTTTCCAGTGCTTTGTCTTCGGAAGAGACTGAGCTACGTCGTGGCCGCTGTCCTGCGACACCCTACCATCAGTTAGTCTGTTGAAAAACATCATCTTTCTCCAGAGTGACTTCAGCCTGATCACCTGTTCGCTATCTGCTAAAAATACGGTAATTTCTTCAGAGGTATAACATGGATGCCATAAAAGAACTGAGCCTACGTTGCCCATATATAGTACAGGTTGATTTAAATGACACACCAGACAAGGTTTGGTCTTATTTATAATCATGGTTTGAGTCTTCTATGTCAGACATGAAATGTAAAGCTGGGCTTTTTAATGCACAGAAAATAGATAAAAGTTGTATTTGTAAGTAGATAAATGTGTATGCTCAATATATATATATATATATATATATATATATATATATATATATATACATATAGATATATATATATATATATATATATATATATATATATGAAAATCAAAAGTTATTCAAAAAGGCTGTCTTTTATGTGACAGTAAATTTCCATAGATCTGTCTATTTTGCCATAAGACTTTACTGTGCAAGTCATACAAAAAGATTTATCCTCTTGTTAAGCAGGATATGTTTAATTCCAGTGTTGCTAGTTCCTCAAATACAAATCAGTCTCAACAGCCTTCTGCAGGTATGCCTTTATCTGATATAATACAAACTGTTACTGATTTTCTTGCGCGTTTGCAGGCTTTGTCTAAATTTGACATAGTAAACACGTATGAGGTTTATTGTCAGGATTGGAATAAATTGCATGAAACTGTTACTGATGCCAATCAGCTAGATGCAGATTTAAAGCAAATTCAACAGATTTATAGAACTAGTCTTGCAGAGGCACAGGAGTGTACGGTATACTGTTAAACTTTTAAAAAGTGTTCTGCAAACTTTACATTAACTCTCAAAAGACAGTACAGAAGGGCAACTCCGCCCTCTAGAGTCAGGAACTCTTGTTGACATTCAAGCTTTTTGCAGCATGAAAATGATAGTTTAAAACAGAAATTAGACATAGCCCATCAGGATTTATTAAGGGCACACAATACTGAGGTTAATCTAACTGAACATTAGACAAAGCCCAAAAACATTTACTACAGGCACAAAAAAGAGCAACTGAAATTGGACAGGGTACAGCAGAAATGGCAGTTATTTCTCCTGCTGATATTTACCAACAGCCTTGTTTATTGCAAACACTGCCACAGTGGCAGGATAAAAAAGGATTTTTTTTCAATATGTTGCCATTTGAAGAATGGTTGACATACACTGTGGGGTCTACTTGGAGTAATGCTCTGTGTAGATGTTTTTTTGCATTTATTCCCAAATGTTTAAAGTCATTCATAGAAGCAGAGGAATATTTTTTGGACAGTAGGGCAGCTCGTATGACAGCTGTTCTTAAAGCATATACTCAGGGTCAACCTTTGACTCCTGACTTACTTGATTATTTTAAAATTACCATCTCAGATAAATTGATGCAACAGGCAGGACATTTAAACTTGCTTATCAGGTGTTTTTTAATAAAACAGATGACCAAATGAAATAAGAGGTACAACAAATGCTTATACATACCTTTCTAAAACAGTTAAAGAGAGTACTAGGTGACATTAAATACATTCATGAATTAGGGTCTAAGACCTTAGAAGTGGTTCAGAAACTCATTAGAGGTAAGACAATGGGGCATGATGGAAAGTAATTTACACACAATATCTTTTCTATAGAGGGGTAACAATGTGTTGATTCCATTGGAAAGGGAAGGGGACACACTAAATGGTCTGATGATAAAACAGGGGAGCCTCGAGCGGCTTCTGCTCCAGAAATGCCAAGGGCAAATACACAGCATAGTTCAGGAAAACAAGCAGTATGTTATACTTGTAAGAAAATAGGTCATATTAAACAAGATTGTCCATATTATACACGATGAAAAGAAAGTCAAATACAAAAGGGCATATATGCAGACAATGCTAATACTTCTAAATCTAGGGAACAAAGTCATAAAAAGAGGAGCACACATGATAATAAGCAATCACATGACCAAAGTCAAAAGGGTTCAAGGAAAAATAAGGCATGTTCTGTAAAATGCACAAAAAATCCACTATATAATCCCTCATATGGTACAAGTAAGGAAATAAAACAAGAGACAGAAAGTACAAAGTACACTTTAGACAGTGATGACACCAATAGTCAGTGAAAAATAGAACATGTTGTCTGTGTCATTAGAGATGTACCCAAAAAAACAGATCACAGTGAATTTGATTCAGATTAGGGGTGTGCCCCCACCCAAGTAACTTTTCTGACTACTTTCAAATGCAGAAAAGATGGACGTCCATTAGCGGATGTATAGATGGAGGGGACATTATGGAAGAATGTTTTAATTAATACCGGGGTGGCTGTCTCGGCCACTAACAAACAGTTACCTGTTATTCCATTGAAAAAATCCTATATTCAAGGTTTTAATGGCAGTACTTGCATGGCTATAGGTAGCAAACCAGTTAAAATATGTTTCACGAAAGATGGACCTCCAGTGGAGGGCACATTTCTTATGAATTCCAGTTGTGGGACAACAATCCTCAGGGTAGATATCTTAGGTAAACTGGCAATAATAATTGATTTTACTAACGGGGTTTTGTGGTCCGCCAGTGCAGATGACAAATTTGATAAGGCTGAACAATTTTCTTGTTTTGTGATAGATGTAGACAAGTATAAAAAAGACATTGATAAAAGACACACAGAAATGCAGGACAAGTGGAAACAAATTAAACAGTAATTTCAACCCTTGTGGGCTACGTCTAAAACAGATTTTGGCAAGTTAGAAGTGCCAGTTACTGTAGGTAGTCTAGGTGACTACATTCCTCCATTTCAGAAGCAATATCCCATTCCCAAAGAGGCAGGACAGGATATGAAGAGGTGTGTAGAAAAATGGGAAAGAGCAGGCATCATACAAAAGGGTCATAGTCCCACAAATTCACCAATTTGGTCAGTAAAAAAAAAAGGATGGCAGTTACAGATTAGTTATAGACTTACATAAAGTCAATCAATTTACCACCCCTAATGCACATTTGGTTCCGGGGTGCCAAAACTAGCAGCATAAATAAAACCTCAAAGTAATTGGTTCACAGTTATTGATTTAGCTAATGGATTTTTTGCAGTCCCTTTACAAAAAAAAAAAAAGATTGGCAATGGTTTGCCTTTACCTTTGACAATCAACAGTATGTCATGACAAGTTTGCCACAGGGATTCCAAAATAGCCCTATGATTTTTCACTAGGCTGTAGGGAAAATTTTAAAACACTTAAAAAGACAGATGACAGTGTCATTCATTACACTGATGACATTCTTATTCAATCAGAGACAGTAGAACAGCATGAAAAACTTCTTGGTTTGTTTGCAAACTAATGCATGTGTAAAAAGACCTCAATTGCACAGAGTGCCAGTGGCAGATGGACCATGGTACACTATACAGATAGATTATGCAGGACCCCTCCCAGCTGCGAAAGGGGGATACAGATATTTGTTAGTGGTGGTTGACGTGTTTTCAAAGTGGGTAACGGTAATTCCCACCAAGAGTATGACAGCTACAACTACAGCAGAGGCATTATGAAAAAACATTTTTGTTCACTGGGGATGGCCTCGGGTCATAGAATCAAATAATGGACCCCAGTTTGCAAGTCAAATAATGTGGCATTTGTGCAAATTGTTGGGGATCCAACATAGGTTTCATGTTCCATATCATCCACAATCCAGTGGAATTGTTAAAAGGATAAACCGGACAATCAAGGAGTGGTTAAAAAAGGCATGTTTGGAAAAAGGCAAGGATTGGGTGAGATATTTACCAGGTATTCTTTTAGGCATTAGGGCTACCCCTAACAGTAAGACAAAAATTTTACCTTTTGAGGTGATGACAGGAAGGAAAATGCCCCTCACACTTCCTTGTGACCCAGAAACAATAGATAATCAACCATTAATGACAGCAGTAAAGCACCAAAAATGGTTGAAAAACATACAGGGGGTATGTGACACTATAGACAGAGAAAAGGCATACCGTCTGTAAAAGAGCATGCCAGCGCTTCCTACAGAAATGCAATTACAGTGCGGAAATACAGTGCTTATCAAGAATTTCCAGAAAGGGGGACCATGGAACAGTAACTGGAAAGGTCCTTACAAAGTGACAAAACAAACAGGACCCTTGGTATACTGGGGACAAAGAAAAAATAAGGAAAAGGTTAACCCTCAAAAGCAGGGTACATCCAAACAAAAGCAACATACCATGTTGGTTCATAGAGATCAGTGTAAGCTAATACAAGACAAAATAGAGATAGGAAAGTAATAGTCTATTATAGTCTGTTAATAGTGCTAGGAAAGTAACAGACTATTTAAATTTATTTCTAGATGCCGACAAATCTAGTTGAACGGCAGCCAGAGGGAATGGACCTTGCCTACAGAAATGCAAGCTTTGGGCATACATTATAATAACGCCCTTACGGACTGTGATATTAATATTGTACACTTTGCATGTTATACATATTTTTAAAGAGATTAAGGTGCTCAAAGCATGCAATGTAAACAAAAAAAATAATCAGGTAAAAGTAATTCAAAAAAGAAATGTACATGTTATAACACAACATGTAATTTGTAAAGAAAAAATGGGGAGAGATACTCCAATATAACAGATCACGAGAACAGGGACACCATGACTGGGTACCGGATTTCAATACATTTTTGGCCATGCAAAAAATCGTTTGCAAAGGTACACAATAAATAAAATTGTTGTGTTTGTAGCCACATTCCTTACAGAGGAAAAATGCCATTGCATGCAGTTCACGTAAATGTTACAGATACAGGTTTTATGTTTAAAGGATCTTATAAAAACAGAATTGTAAAACAATCAGCCTTAAAAGAACATTTACAGTTGATGAAAGCAGAAAAAGGGATACTTTGTTTTCAAAAGAAAGGGACAGTCAGGGTTGGCATTAGTAACTGTAATTATTCCATTACTTTACACCAACTTTAGTCACGTGGTAAGCTTGAGTACCATGGAGGAGTTGATAAAATAAAAACATTATGGGAGTCAACACATACCATTTCTTTTAAGGAAGGGATGAAAGACTTTTTTAAAAGTGAAGCCACAGAAGGGTTCTTTTTCATATGTGGGAAGAATGCTTACAAATGGTTACCAATAGGTTGGCAGGGATCCTGTTACATAGGGTATGCAGTTCCAATGATGAAAACTGCTCACACATTACCACAGGACATGGTAAGAAATCACCGGAGAAAGAGGGAGGCTCCTGATAGTTTCTCTAAATTAGGGGAAAGACCTAAAACAGTTGGACATAGGAGATGGTGCTATTTTGGGAGCTGGAATCTTTCCCTGGTATGGTGCCGCTAAGGTAATATGGGAATTACGGAAAGTTGATGGAGGTTTTAGCAAATGCAACTTATGGGGCTATCTCAGACATAACAGAAGAGATGGTAGCAATCAGGACAATGGTCCTCCAAAACAGAATGGCTTTGGATTACCTGTTTACTAGCCAAGGGAGGGTATGTGCTTTAATCAAAACGGAATGCTGTACATATACTCCCGATAAATCGGAATCCATACATCGACATTTAGAAAAAATTGCTGAGGTTTCCTTAAAAGCTTGAAAAACATGGAGTACAGAGTGGTCTGATTGGTTAAGTGGACTGATTTCAGGTTGGTGGGGTAGTACAATCATAGCATTGATTGCCTTAATTGTCATTATCTTTTTATTTACAACAGTTTGTATGTGTGTTAAAATTTGTCTCAATAAAACCATTAATCAGGTGTTGTCAGCAACGAAGAATGGTATTAAATACAGTAAATGAAAGGGCTCAAAGTACAGAGGATCATATTCTTCTGTAAATTGCATTTTTCTTTTCTTAGCTTAATTAAAATAAAAAGGGGGAATTGCTAGAGATTATATAAAATTAAATGCACTTTCTCCAAAGCAATTAAATGTATGCTTCAAGGCAAAGATTGTACGTTTCTTATTAATACAAGGTTTTGACTGGAAAAGCAAGGGTTAAACTTGTTACAAGATTTTGAAATAAATATTATTCTGTAGAAGCAGAAACTGCAAGGCTAAACCGCATAAGACAACTTGCTTAAGCAAGCATAAAAGCAGTTAAGAACAGATAAGTAATAACGGCTATGTGTCTGACACCTGCAAAAACAAAACATGCTTAGTTAGCTTTACTGTAAATATGTTTTCCAGTTTAGTTTGTTTTTGTGGGCTAGATAAACTGTAAATGGCATCCTGTTAATATTTTGGACATGCAAAGAAGGAAGTTGCAACAGGGTCTTTTTGTGAAGTCTTCAGATACATTAAGGAAGAAAATAACTGAAGAAGGACATGGAACAGAAATCAATCATACAAACCACAAGGACATTGAAAAACAACATCTGTTGCTTTGAAAAAAATATATAAACTGGACACTGTTTTCTCTTCTTCAGAGACATTGCAATCTAGGGTGCATGGATTTTTGACAGACTTTCATTCCAGCCATGTTATAATAGAATTGAAATAGCTCTGACAGTGTTAACTGCTTGGCAAGACTTTGTTTAGGTGCAATAAATAATAACGGATACAGTAGTATGTTGTCAGTCTGATTACTTGCTGACATTCTTACACAATTTAACACACATCCTTAAACTAATAATTTGTTGAAGCACCTTTTAATTACAGCATTCAGTCTTTTTGGGTACACACCTGCCATCAATTAAAGAGATTCTGATTAACCCCAAATAATGCTCAGCTGTCCTAGTAGGATTTTCCTGACATTTACTCAGTTGCCTGCTACAGCAAACGCCATGGTTTGCAGAGAGCTTACAAAGCATCAAAGGGATCTCAATGTTGAAAGGTATCAGTGAGGAAAAGGGTACAAAAAAATTTCCACAGCATTGGATATACCATGGAACACAGTGAAGACAGTCCTCAAAAAGTGGAAAAAAAATATGGGACAGCAGTGACGTTGCAAAGAACTGGATGTCCCTCTAAAATTGATGAAAAGACAAGATGAAAACTGGTCAGGGAGGCTGCCAAGAAGCCTACAGCAACACTGAAGGAGCTGCAGGAATTTCTGGAAAGTACTGGTTGTGTACTACATGTGACTACAATCTCCCGTATTCTCCATATGTCTGGACTGGAAAATCTCCGTTGCTTTTTTTAAAGCTGTCTCGCTATGTTAAACCCATTTAATATAGCGAGACAGTTTGTAAAAAGCAACGGATACCTTGCTTTCTCCGTTGCTTTTTTCAAAGCTGTCTCGCTATGTTAAATGGGTTTAACATAGCGAGACAGCTTTAAAAAAAACAACGGAGATTCTCTGTTGCTTTTTTTTAAAGCTGTCTCGCTATTTTAAACTCTTTTAACATAGCGAGACAGTGTGTAAAAAAAGACATAATAATGGAAAAAGTCTGGGCGACCGGACCTTTTTCCATTAGTATAAGTCTGATTTACAATGTGCACTCTGACCAGTCAGCGTGCACGTTTTGGAATATTAATGGGGGGGTCGTTGTATAATGGACCTTTATACACAACACTGAAATACCTAGTCCACTTAGATAGGGCTTTTCTCATTTAAAAATTCAGTCTTTCAGAAAGTACAGTTTTGTACCTACCATAAATGTAGATGTTCGAGTGCTCATAGAGCTGCAGTCATTACAGATGGGTTATCCTGCCGTCAGGCGGGTCCTCGGTCAGCCGAATTCCAAAGTCTAGGTCCGGCGTCAGTTGTCATCACTTCTTCCCTGACGTCAGTGCGGCAGGGGTATAAAAGAGGCAGCCGACGCCATTTTCTTCAGTTTTTCTTGCCCCAGATGTCAGGTGCCCCCAGAAGGAAGGCAAAACTTAATGTTATGCAAACATGCAATATAAATAAATCAAAAAACAGTAGTTGCAAGCAAATACACCATAAAAGAATACCCCAAATAGGTTGTATGATAAAGGTGTTTGTCATAAGGCCTGTCCTAAGAGGGGACGGAGGGGGGGTAACCTGGACTGCAGCTGTATGAGCACTCGAACATCTACATTTATGGTAGGTACAAAACTGTACTATGTTCATCGTGCATACAGCTGCAGTCATTACAGATGGGAAGAATCCCAAAGCTAAGTAAGGGTGGTAGGCACTAAGTGGAACTAGGAGGAGTGAGGATGCCCTGCAAGACTGCTGTGGCAAAGCCCGCTCTAGATTTTGAGTATAATGGAAGGTGGTAGTGCTTGGAGAAAGTGTGCACTGAACTCCAAGTAGCTGCTTCCAAAATGTCCTTGGTAGGGACCCCCCTGAGCAAAGCTGCAGAGGTAGCTGTGGCCCTGGTGGAGTGGGATCTGATGTATGCAGGTACAGATTTTCCATGAAATGAATAACAAAAGCGTATGCAGTGGGCTATCCATTTTGAAATTGTCTGTTTGGAAATAGCCTTTCCTTGAGCACCTGTAGCATAGGACACAAAGAGTTGCTCAGATTTCCTGAATGGCTTTGTTCTGTCCAAATAATAACAAAGTTGTCTGTGAATGTCCAAGGAATGTAGTAGTCTCTCCCTTTTGTTCTGTGGATTTGGATAAAAGGTAGGTAAGTGGATAGTCTGATTCAAAGCTACACTGGATGCTACCTTTGGCATGAAGGTAGGGTTGGTTCGTACGGAAACTCTGTCCTGATGGAAAATGATGAATGGTTGCACAGCCATGAGGGCCTGTAGTTCCAAAACCCTGTGTGCTGAGGTGATAGCTAGAAGGAAGGCTGTTTTCCATGACAAGTATTGTAGCTCTGTTGAAGAAGCTGGCTCAAAGGGGGGCAGGGTCAGCTTTTCCAATACGAAGTTGAGGTCCCAAGCTGGAACTGGTGGTTTCCTTGGGGGCTTTATATTTTTGGCCCCTCTGAGGAATTGCCTTAAGAGAGGATGTGACAATAAAGGAGGGTCTGTGTTGTATTGTGCAGAAATGGCTGAAGCGTGGATCTTGATGGAGGAGAAGGAAAGGCCACTATTTAACATCTCAGCTAGGTACTGTAAAATTTGAGGTATATTTATTACCCAAGGATTCTGGCCCATTTCTTGATTCCAGGAACAAAATCGTTTCCATTTGGCGGAGTAGGCTTTTCTAGTAGAAGGTCTTCTGGCCTCCATGATGACATCCTACACCTCCTTGGAGAGGAGAGTCTGTTGGGAAATTAAGGTATTCTCCATGCAGCTAGATTTAGGGTTTTGAGCTGGCTGTGAAGGGTTTTGTAGTTGTGCTGGGACAACAGAAGAGGGACTAGAGGTAGGATCCATGGTGGGGAGTGTGTCAGGCTCTTTAGGAGCGGACACCAGTGTTGTCTTGGCCAGTCTGGAGCAATGAGAATCATTTGTGGCCTCTCTGCTCTGGCTTTTAATAGAACTTTGGTCAGTAGAGGAAGAGGAGGGAAGGCATAGACTGTCAATGCTGTCCAATTGAAAGAGAGTGCGTCCACTTTCCAGGCCTGTGGATGATAGGTCCTTGAACAAAATTTTTTCAACTGGTAATTTCTGTGGGTAGCAAATAGATCTATGTCTGGCTGTCCCCATGCCTGAGTTATCTTTGAGAAAACTTGAGGATGCAACTTCCATTCGTGTGGATCTGTCATATTTCTGCTTAGGTTGTCTGCCAGTGTGTTTTCTTTCCCTGGCAGGAATTGTGCCTGTAGTTGAATTTGCAATTCCAGTGCTGTGTTCCATAGGGTCATGGCTTGTCTGCACAGGGGGTATGAATGAGTTCCCCCTGTTTGTTTATGTACCACATGACTGTGGTGTTGTCTGTCCTTATCAATAACTGGCCTGGATGCAGTAGGTCTTTGAAGGTCATAAGAGCATTGTGCACGGCTAGCATCTCCTTTTGGTTGATGTGTAGGTGCTTCTCTTTTTGGGACCATATTCCCTGAATGCACTGATCTGCCATGTGTGCTCCCCAGGCGTAGTCTGAGGCGTCTGTTGTGATGATTTGAGTTGCTTGAGGTACACAGAAAGGGAGACCTGTGTTTCTTTGGCATGCTTGAGCCCACCACAAAAATTCCTTTTGAAGGCATGGAATGAGTGGTATAATTGTTTCCAAGCTGTGGCTGTATTGAGACCATAAGTTTTTTAGGTACCATTGTAGTTTCCTCATATGCAGCTTTGCACATGGGATTAGTAGGATGCAAGATGCCATGAATCCCAGAGCCTGCAGGACTTTCCTTGCAGTTAGCCTGGTGAAAGTTGCCATTTTGCTGAAGTATTGAGACAGTTGCCCTTGTTTGTCTGGTGTGAGGTAGGCCATCTGGGTGGTTGTATTTAAGGTGGCACCCAGGAAAATTATCTGTTGAGAAGGAATTAATTTTGATTTCTTTTTGTTCACTGTGTATCCCAGGAAGTTTAACAGTTTTATTACAAACGCCAGATGCTGTAACAGAATGTCCTTGCTGTCCGCTTGGATCAGGCAGTCATCCAGATATGGGTAGATTTGTATTCCTTTTAGTCTGCAGAAGGCAATTACTAATGCCAGGCATTTCGTAAACACTCTGGGCACAGTAGATAAGCCAAAGGGCAATGCAGAGAATTGGAATGGGTTGAACCTGCAAGAAATCTGAGGTATCTTCTGCAATCTTGTCTGATAGGGACATGCAGGTATGCCTCCTTGAAGTCCAATGTTACCAGCCAAGACTCCTTGCCCAGCATGGGAAGAAGCTGCTGTAATGTGAGCATCTTGAATTTTGGCACCTGTAGATATGTGTTTAGGATGGATAGGTCTAAGATAGGTCTCCAATCTTTGTCTTTCCTTGGTACCAGGAATAGTCTGGAATAAAAACCTTGACCTTGTTCTTTTGTAGGTACCTCTTGAATCACTTTCATGTCCATGAGAGCGGAAATTTGTCTTTGTGCCTCTGCCCTTTGATTTTGTGGCATGTTTGGCATGCCTCTCATTTTTGGAAGGGTGTGAAAGTGGAACCTGTAGCCTCTGTCTATAATGTCCAGAATCCATTTGTCTTTTGTAACAATATGCCAATTTTTTGAAAATAATGCCAGTTTTCCGCCCAAAGGTGCTGCCATTAAAGCTTTGCTTGGCAGGTATAGGGGGAAGTCATTGTGTCTGTTTTCTAAATGACTGTGATCTATCTTCTCCACCTCTTGGGGTTGGTGCTTGCCACTGTCTTGCTCTGTAAGATCCTTGAGGTTGTCCTCTACCCTTTGTGTGTCTGTATCTGCCCCTTTGAGGTCTGTCTGTGGCTGGAAAGGACCAATTTTTTGAAGGCTAGTTTCTGCTGAAGCGTGGAGGTTGTACCTGCAGGAAATCTTTCACTGTTTGCATTGATTTCGCTTTTTCCTCCATTTTCTTTAGTACCTCCTCAGCTTTAACACCAAACAATACATCTTTTTGAAGTGGTGCATCTAATAACTTTGCTTTGACATGAACTGGTAAGGTTTGCTCTTTGAGCCAAGCATGTCTACGTATAACAGACCCCGTGACAGCAGCTCTACATGAGGCCTCTAAAGCATCAAAACCACACTATAAGGTATGTTTACCCACTTGCTCTGTACCATGCAACAAATCCTTCTACTCTTTCAAATCTGGTTGTTCTGTTTGGGTCATTTTGCTTTTCAACTGAGATAACAAAAACTGTTGGTACTTTAACTTATGGAATTGACAGTTTAATGCCCTCATGGTTAAAGTGGCAGATGTATACACCTTTTTCCCCCACCTTTCTAATGCTCTGGAATCTCTCTCTGAAGGTAAAGGGTTTTTAGCAGTAGAGGCCTTTATTCCCTTGGGACCCTGTGAAATAGTTTCTGGGTCAGCAGTATGGCTTTTATAAAGAAACTGGTGGGAATCAGGAACCCGGTAATACCCGTCTGGTTTAACAGGGGCTGGAGGTAAAGAATCTGGATTAAGGCTGGCTTCTGCGTACACATCATCCAAAATATCTAAAACAGGAGGGATAGCCAGGGGCCTATGCTGGGGGAGCAGAAGAAATTCCCTGAGCCTTTTCTTGGAATCGGAGTAATTTTGGCCTTCCCAGTGAAAGTGTTCCCTCAATGTATGCAGGGTTTCCCCAAAAGAGTAGTCCTCGGGGGGGAGACCGAGGGAATAGACTCCTCAGCATCAGTCTTCGAAAGGGGAATAGGCGTAATCCTGGTCCTCAGAGTGTTCTGAGGTAATAGAAGCCTGGTCTGAGGAAGGGTAGTCTTCCTCCAATCTGGGTCTTTTGTCAGAGGGGGGGTTGAGAACCCCTGATGAGAGTAATCAAATCCTCAGCCATTTTAAGCATTTGCTTTTTAGGCATGGGGCCTTGAGAGGAGGTCTGAGGACCCTGTTTTTTAGTTTTCATGGCTGCTTTAGATTTAGTGAAGGATTTAATAGAGAAGGTGGAAGGCCTGAAGACGCCTTCAGAAATGGCAGGCCTGACTAAATTTTGAGTTTCCCCGCCAAGAGTGGCGTCGGTACCTGCAGTAGGAATGGAGACCGAGGAGCCTGCGACCTCGGGTACCGAAGTCACCAGTAATGTAGTTTCATCGGTATTCAGGGGCTGCGTAGGCGCCTCGCTGAGAACCGGAGAACCGGTAGTCGGCCTAAGTGTGGTCTCAGTACTCGGTGCAGACCTCGGATGTCGGTCCTTATCTTTGCGTCTTTTGCTCAAAACTGGTGTCGGTGTATCCGACGACATGATATAATTAAATTTTTTGCCAAAATAATGAAGGGCGAACTCCACCCGGCGCTTAATAGTGTGCTTGTTGAACCTAGCACAAAAATGGCAGGCCGAGACGTCGTGGTTTGGGCCTAAGCAAGGTATACAGAAAGAGTGGAAATCCTTATGCGGTATTTGCTTCCCACAAGAAATGCAATTATTAACTTTGTCTGACATCGGTCTGAGGCAAGAAAAGTTTCCCCAACGGGGTACTTAGCTTTAAAGAAGACTTCGGCTGAAATACTTTCGTAAATATTAGGAGCTGGCCGACCGGCACTTGCGAACTGCTTCTGCTTCGGGCACCACGCGGCAAGAAAGACTGAAGTAAATGGTGTCAGCTGCCTCTTTTATACCCCTGCTGCACTGATGTCAGGGAAGAAGCGACGACAACCGATGCCGGACCTAGACTTTGTAATTCGGCCGACCGAGGACCTGCCTGACGGCAGGATAACCCATCTGTAATGACTGCAGCTGTATTCACGATGAACATCAAACAAGATTAAAGAGCAGACCGAAAGGGCAGTGGTAGCAGCCACCATAATGCTGGGGATATTCTCAGGGTAAAACACTCCAAAGTCAAACAGGTAATACCCTCAGTGTACAAGGTCCTGGTCAGGCCACACATAACTTCTGTATACAGTTCTTTATTTTTATAGTAGCCAGGCACTGGTAAACATCACAGAAAAGCACAGCAGTAAAAAGAGTAGTGCAATAAGCAAAAGGAATTAAGAATTTATAGGGTGTTAACTATAAGGGGATAACAAAAAGTCAAAGCAATGAAACAGCATAAAATGAAAAGTTAATAGAAGAAAATAGGTTGTAATGAAAAAAAGAAGCATTCAGTATGAAAAAAAATCAAATAAGTAGTTTTATGGACGTCATACATGCAGAAAAATATCAAAGTGCTGGAAGGGATCCAGAAGAAAGGCACCAATAGTGATCTCTATTGAAATGATGGGGCTTGCAATGCTGGGTCTGAAAACACGCTCACAAAAAAGACATAGTACAGAAGAAGAGCAAATATCAAACATTTCAAAAGGCAAGACTGAATGAAGCAGCCAAACATGACAATGAGAAGCCGACTTTTTATTCAAAATAATAAAAACAGGAAAATGGTCAGCATCAGAAATAGAGTTTTTAGATGTTTCCATTATCAAGGAAGATGATACCATACAGACACAGCTATATAGGAAAGAATGCAGAAAAAATCTATATTACATCGCACAAGCATGCATCCCCCTCACATCTACACCAACATAGTTAAGGGACAAGCTATAAGAGCATCTAGATTCACTAGTAAAGAAGCTAGACTTCATGAAATGGTTGAGACGATGCATGGAGAATTTAAAGAAAGGGGTTATAGAGAAGAAGAAATAAAACATTTGTTTTATGATGATACTGTTAAGAGAACTTCTAAAGGCAAACCATATATACATCCCAAACATCAAGAGGCCAATACATTAAGGAATGAAGAAAAAACAATAGTTACAAACAAACCAGTAATTTCATTTACAAATAATAATAAAAAGATTAAAGAAATTTTTATCAATAACTGGAATATGAATAAATATAAAAATTTGCCTGCCGGTTTACACTCACGGAAGATGCAATGCTTCTGCTCAGATTCTATATCCTTTAACAAACCAGTACTGCTGCCTCGTAGCAAAGTATCTTTACGTACCGCTATATAAAATCTTTAGGATGTGGACTATTCAGTCCCAATAAATGGTATAGCACTGTTAACAAATTCCTTAAGACCAAAAACACATTTGTGCGTGAACCAGGAGACAGTTTATTCGAATAAACTGTCTCCTGGTTCACGCACAAATGTGTTTTTGTTGGACTGAAAAGTCGATCTTTTGAAAGGTTATTTATAGCACAACTTGTATGGTCTTAAGGAATTTGTTAACAGTGCTATACCATTTATTGGGACTGAATAGTCCACATCCTAAAGATTTTATATAGCGGTACGTAAAGATACTTTGCTACGAGGCAGCAGTACTGGTTTGTTAAAGGATATAGAATCTGAGCAGAAGCATTGCATCTTCCGTGAGTGTAAACCGGCAGGCAAATTTTTATATTTATTCATAACCTGGCATTTTATATCCTGCTGGTTTTCCTGTGTTCACCAGGGGCTATTTTATTCATCGCTTTGTTAATAACTGGAATATATTGACCGTAGATGAAAAACTGAGTGCTATAGTAGGTGATTATCCTAGATTTACTTATAGAAATACAAAATCCTTGAAACGTATGTTATGCTATGAAGACAATGAAAAGAAACATCTAGATCTATTAGGAAAGGAACTTTTGCTTGCAGGAGCTGCAATCAATGCTCCTTTATGTTGAATGGCTACAAATTTATACATCCAGATAATGGAAAGGAGTACGAATTCAGCATTTATGCTGATTGCAAAACACGTGATTTGATTTGTCTTGCCACCTGCAGCAAATGTAATTCATTCTATGTAGGTATGACTAACAGAACCTTAAGGGAACGTGTGAAGGAACACATATACGCAATTAATAAAGAGGATGAGAACAATGCTCTAGCAAAACATATTATAAATAAGGGTACCACACATGGTTTTAAATTTATGGTATTAGAATTGATATATAGAAATGCTAGGCTAGGTAACTACAAGAACTATACCGAACAAAGAGAAATGAGGTGGATATTAAGACTACAGGCAGATAGAGGCTCTGGACTCAATGACAGGGTGTCCATGAGACCCTTTCTAGCAGCCAGAGATCTTAAACATTAAGTAAATACACATTTCTCAAATATAATATATTTTCACCGAAAAAATAAATAAATACGTGTAATTTATATGCGTCACTCTACATTACCCTTAGATAAATATTCATACCTTCATATTTGTACATGTTTCTATATATATATATATATATATATATATATATATATATATACATATATATTTTTTATGATTTATGATACAAAATGTAAATAGATGTTTTTTCTGAAACAATTTAAGAAATGTAACTTCATGCATTCATCGGAAATTCATGTGTTTTTTATATATGCATGTTTTTTAAACACAAGCTTCTTTAATAGGAGTTATCTAGGAAGTTTTATTTACATATTTATATAGGTATTTCACATAGATATCCCTGTATATTTTATAGAATTTGTATATACATTTTTTGCATTTAGATTTTGATATTTATTGTACATTATACACTTTTTTACATAATTGAAAGGTTTACAAATCAAAAATGTATGACAAGCCAAAGAATTTTATTTTAATATGGCCTCTTTTATTTAGTATTCATGAGGTTGAAGTATGATTGGTTTGCAAATGAATTGTCATGGTATTTAAAGTGAACTAATGATTTCAACTGTTAACAGTCTGAAGAAGCATTCTATTTGAATGTGAAAGCGCTTACTGGATTTTCTCTTTTTTTCTTTTGCTTGTTTTTATTATTTTGACTAAACGGTCGGCTTCTCATTGTCGTGTTCGGCTGCCTCATTCAGTCTTGCTTTTTGAAATTCATTGACAATTGCTGTAGCTGAGGAGCCTTACCCTTGTCTAAGGATTTTTATTCCAAATATCAAACATTGCTCTTCTGATTTAAGGAATATTCCAAGAAATTGCAATCTAAGATTTAGTATAAAATACTCAGTATTTTTTTTGTCATTTAGTCTCCACATTCCAGGACTCTGCATTACACGTCCCAACATTTCAAATGGTTATCCACCAGAAGGGTGTGTGGAAATAAGGAGAAATGATATAAACATAGACTCATCTGACACTACAAATAATGGGTGTAGGGCATGATGCAGGTGTGAAGGTTCATGTATGAAAGAAAATGTGATTGGGGGGAAGGGCATGTGCAGCAGATTTAAGGGACTAACTATTCCTGCTCCCTGGATCTGAGAAAGTACGTACATCAAGGAGAGGATCTTTGGCCCTCAATAAAGTAGTAGGCACAGAGATAATCCACCGGGACATAAAAGAGAACATGGGAGTGATAATTATGATGTGCAGGAGAAGAAAGGGGTGAGGAAGAAGAATACAGAGTGCATCTTAAGGGCTTTGCCGTTCTAATGCCAGGCAAACATAATATTATCCCCAACATCTCTCAGTAGACAGTACTTTCATTTCTTCCTTAACTTCCCATAAGGCAGACTACAGTTTCTTCCCATTATCAAGATGAAATATGGAGGTCAGCTTTTGAACTTGCTATATGATGCTGACAAAAATGAAATGGTTCTCTTGTGTAACAGGGAAATTACAATTACTGGAACACAGTTCTTCTATCACAGTCAAAACCCTTTCCTCAAGTTAAAGTTTCCTCAATAACAGAATAGCTGAAACTACATTTATAAGCAATGACAGGACATAAAAAAATAGATCCATACATATACTACTGAACAAGTAAATAAACTTTTGATAATTACATAAGTTTTTTTATGTTCTCCATCCCGTCCAGTGGTGGTACAGCTTACTGACCTAATGAATGCAATACTGACTTAATGACCAGGGACAATGACTTTTTTTTTGCTTGTGTGTGGACGGGGGACAGGGGTTGGTGGGTAATACCTGCACATCCTAAAGATAGACTGTACGTACCAGAAAAAAAAAGACTTGCATGGAAAGTGCCATCTTAATCTACAGTAATCATTTACCACAGCAAATATTTTTCTCATATTTATTACTATAAGGTTACTTTTTTATTGCTGTCAATTCCAGCCATGAGGAAACAAACTGAACCAACTGGCAATAAAGTAAGGAAACAGTTTGACAACCAACTGTGCAGAAAACAAAACAAAACTACAAAAACCACGATAAAAGAAAAAAACAAATTTATTAACTAAGTACTTTCATCCTCAAAGACAGGGACTTCATCAGAGTTACAAAGAAACTAAAATAAGAATCTTTAATACAACAATCAATAAACACATAAGTAATTAAATAATTATAATTAAATATAATTACAATTTCTTACATCTTCTATCCTTAAGAAAACATTTAATATGATCACTTAATTTAGACCTGGAAATTTTTAGACATAGAAATTTATCATCCCCCAACTTCATTTGCCATAAACTTTCTTTCTGTTCAACCACATTTTTATAATCCCCTCCCAAATTACTTTTACTAACAATTCGTAATTTGTGAAATACAATTTTTTTATGTTCAGGAAAGAACGCTATATTTTATATAAAGCATTATAAGTCTTGTCTTTCTTGATATCATAAATATGTTCCAAAATACATTTACAGAATTTTCTGGATGTCATTCCTACATAAACAGCAGCACATCCTTGACAGGTAGCAACACAGAAAAGCCCTTCTGTGGAATAAGTGTATCTCATATTAGCATAAATAGTAAAATCTAAATGCTGAACTATAATAAACTTAGTATTACTCATAAAACAACATGTGCTACAAGTCCCACAAGTAAAGGTACCAAACTCTTTTTGAGTAGCTATGTTATCTTTACCATAAATAAAAAACTTGTCCCTATCCAAACTATTCTTTAAAGTTTTGTTTTTCATAAATACTATCTTAGGTTGTTCACCAACAACCTTAAATAGTTCAGGATTACCTCTGATAATATTCCAGTTATTAATCAAAACAGACTTCAGAAAAAAATATTCAACAACATATCAAAAACACATGAAATAATATGTGATGACAAATCTTCTGATTCTTCCATTCCTGCATGTAGGGTTTGCTGACAAACGTCAAGGGATGCTAAATTTCCAAAAGTAGGTTCTGTTGGCTTTTTGTAAACCTTCCTTGGCCACCAAATGACTGGACCCTCGTAAAGGTGGAAGCTCATCAAGATGATCTAAAAAAGCTTTATTGGCTGAAGATAGTGATGTTGGACCATGGTACTGAACCAAATTGTTGATATATTGTGTGTGCAAGAGACCAGATGGAAGGGGAGTAACGCCAGGTGTATAAGAGGAGGGTTCAAATTGTTCTACCATGGTGTGAATGGGAGGAGAAATGGGGTAGGGGTTATCCTGAAGGAACAGTATGCCAAGAGTGTTTTGGAGGTGAAAAGAGTATCGAATAGAGTGATGTTAATGAAGCTGGAAATTGATGGTGTAATGATGAATGTTGTTAGTGCATACGCTCCGCAAGCTGGGTTCGCAATGGATGAGAAAGAAAAATTTTGCAGTGAGTTGGATGAAGTGGTGGTGAGTGTATCCAAAGGTGAGAGACTGGTGATTGGAGCGGTGAGAGACTGGTGATTGGAGCGGAATTCAATGGGCATGGTGGTGAAGGGAACAGAGGGGATGAGGAAATGATGGGCAGGTATGGTGTTAGGAGAGGAATGCAGAAGGTCAGATGGTAGTGGATTTTGCGAAAAGGATGGACATGGCTGTGGTGAATACATATTTTAAGAAGAGGGAGGAGCATAGGGTGACGTACAAGAGTGGAGGAAGATGCACACAAGTGGATTATATTCTATGCAGGAGGGCCAGTCTGAAGGAGATTGGAGACTGTAAAGTGGTGACAGGCAGCACAGAATGGTGGTCTGTAGGATGATGTTGGTGATCAAGAAGAGGAGGACAAGTGTGAGAGCAGTGCCAAGGATCAAATGGTGGAAGCTGAAAAAGGGTGAGTGTGAGGTGGAGTTCAGGGAAGAGTTAAAACAGGCACTGGGGGCAGTGAAGAGTTACGGAATAGCTGGGTAACAACAACAGAGATGGTAAGGGAGACAGCTAGAAAGGTGCTTGGTGTGACATCTGGACAGAGGAAGGAGGACAAGGAGACCTGGTGGTGGAATGAGGAAGTACAGGAGAGTATAGAGAGGAAGAGGCTGGCAAAGAAGAAGCGGGATTGTCAGAGCAATGAAGAAAGTAGACAGGAGTATAAGGAGATGAGGAGCATGGCAAAGAGAGAGGTGGCGAAGGCTAAGGATAAGGCATATGGAGAGTTGTATGAAAGGCTGGGCACTAAAGAGGGAGAAAAGGACCTGTACTGATTGGCTAGATAGAGGGACCGAGCAAGAAAGATGTGCAGCAGGTAAGGGTGATAAAGGAGAGTGAGGGAAACTCACAAGCGAGGAAAGTGTGTTGAGCAGATGGAAAGAGTACTTTGAGGGGTTGATGAATGAGACAGAGAGAAGGTTGGATGATGTGGGGATAGTGAATCAGGAAGTGAAACAGATTAGCAAAGAGGAAGTACGGACAGCTATGAAGAGGATGAAGAATGGAAAGGCTGTTGGTCCAGATGACATACCAGTGGAAGCATGGAGGTGCTTAGGAGAAATGGCAGTGGAGTTCTTAACCAGATTGTTTAATGAAATCTTGGAAAGTCAGAGGATGCCTGAGGAGTGTAGAAAAAGTGTTTTGGTACCTATTTTTAAGAATAAGGGTGATGTGCAGAGTTGCAGTAACTACAGAGGGATAAAACTGATCACTCACAGCTTGAAGTTATGGGAAAGAGTAGTGGAAACTAGGTTAAGAAGGGAGGTGATAATTAGTGATCAGCAGTATGGTTTCATGCCGGGAAAGAGCAATACATATGTGATGTTTGCTCTGAGAGAGTTGATGGAGAAATATAGAGAAGGTCAGAAGGAGTTGCATTGTGTCTTTGTTGACTTGGAGAAAGCATATGATAGGGTGCCTAGAGAGGAGTTGTGGTATTGTATGAGGAAGTCAGGAGTAGCAGAGAAGTATATAAGAGTGGTACATGACATGTACGAGGGTAGTGTGACAGTGGTGAAGTCTGCAGCGGGAGTGACAGATCCATTTAAGGTGGAGGTGGGATTAAATCAAGGATCAGCTGTGAGCTTTTTCTTATTTGTAATGGTGATGGACAGGTTAACAGACGAGATCAGACAGGAGGTCCCATGGACTATGATGTTTGTAGATGACATTGTGATCTGTAGTGAGAGTAGGGACCAGGTTGAGGATACCTTGGAGAGGTTGAGATATGCTCTAGAGAGGAGAGGATTGAAGGTCAGCAGGACTAAGACAGAATATGTGTGTGTGAATGAGAGGGAGGATAGAGGAATGGTGAGGATGCAGGGAGTAGAGTTGGCGAAGGTGGATGAGTTTAAGTACTTGGGATCAACAGTTCAGAGTAATGGTGAGTGTGGAAGAGAGGTGAAGAAGACAGTACATGCAGGGTGGAATGGGTGGAGAGGAGTGTTAGGAGTGATTTGTGACAGATGGGTACCAGTAAGAGTGAAAGGGAAGGTCTACAAGAGGGTAGTGAGACCAGCTATGTTGTATGGTTGGAGACGGTGGCATTGACAAAAAGGCAGGATTCAGAGCTGGAAGTGGCAGAGTTAA
This sequence comes from Protopterus annectens, assembly GCF_019279795.1. Classification (NCBI taxonomy): domain Eukaryota; kingdom Metazoa; phylum Chordata; order Ceratodontiformes; family Protopteridae; genus Protopterus; species Protopterus annectens. The sequence goes on from NC_056725.1 coordinate 10,330,797, forward strand.
AGATGTTAAGATTTGCACTGGGTGTGACAAGGATGGACAGGATTAGGAATCAGTATATTAGAGGGTCAGCTCAGGTTGGACGGTTTGGAGACAAAGTCAGAGAGGCAAGATTGCGTTGGTTTGGACATGTCATGAGGAGGGATGATGGGTATATTGGGAAAAGGATGCTAAGGATGGAGCTGCCAGGTAAGAGGAAAAAAGGAAGGCCTAAGATAAAGGTTATGGACATGGTGAGACAGGACATGCAGGTGGTTGGTGTAACAGAGCAATATGCAGAGGACAGGAAGAAATGGAAACAGATGATCCGCTGTGGCGACCCCTAAGGGGAACAGCCAAAAGAGAAGAAGACTGAACCAAATTGTTTGCAGCACTGATGTGTATTGAATAAGTCGTACATCAATGTCTCTCCTTATTTTTTTTTTATTTTTCTTGAAATAATAACTTTCATGTCATTATCATAGGTTCATAGGTTGGTACTAGGCTATCAGCCCTAGGGCCTATACAAGCCTAGCCATAACAATTCCCTTGCTATTTCTTCCCACACTATTTACTTCCCTGGATCCCTGTCTAACAGGGCGACTGACGTGATCCCCGGGGTGAATTTCCTTTCTCCCATCCAATCATCAAGGTTCCTTTTGAAGAGGACCAAAGAGGCACTCTGCTTGACATGTATGGGCAATCTATTCCAGAGTCTGGGGAGTCTCTGGGTCAGGAATCTATCCCTCCAGCATGTTTTGTTTATTGTGATGACAAGGTTTAGATCCCTGGAGCGTGTGGCTCTGAGGGATTGGGATTTCTTTAAGTGTAGCATGTCCAACAGCTCTGGATTTGACATGGCCTTGTATGTTAAGCAAAGATCGCCTCTGAGTAGACGATATGCGACAGAGTATAGCTGGAGTTTTTTAAGGCGGTCAGTGTAGGGCATCTGCTTTAGGCCTGTGATTCTTTTAGTGAGGTATTTCTGTGTCCTTTCCAGTTGTTGCAGATGTCTCGAAAGGTACATACCAAACGAAGCATTGTATTCTATAATGGGTCTAATGAGGGATGCGTACAGTGGGACAATGACCTCCATTTTTCTGGATGAAAAGCCCTTAGTGATGAGGTGTGCCACATAGAAGGATTTCCTGACTGTTGTGGCAATGTGGTTATCGAAGGTGAGACCACTGTCCACCTGTGTCCCTAAGTCTCTTATCAAACTTTTGGTGTTTAGTGTACTGCCTCCTATATGGTAATTCACGGATACATGTTTTTTCCCAAAGGGGATAACTATACATTTCTTGGCATTGAGCTTAAGCCCATGGCTTTGGCACCAAGCATCTGTTTCTGTAAGGCCCTTTTGTAGAGTATCCACATCATTTGGGGATTCAATAATGGCTCCCAGTTTGCAGTCATCTGCAAACTTTGTTATCCAGAGTCCCTTAGTGTTGGCCTGTACTTCAGAGAAGTAGATGCCAAACAAGAGCGGTCCCAGGAGTGAACCCTGAGGTACTCCACTTGTCACTTGTCTGGAGCTGGATTTGGAGTCGGCTACTTTTACAGTGTGGGTTCTATCAGTAAGCCAGTTAGCAACCCATTGGGTGACGTAGTGATTAATGCCCAGCTTGCTAAGTTTATCTATGATTCCAGAGTGGGGGATGGTGTCAAAGGCTTTGGCAAGGTCTAGATAGGCTGTGTGGACCACCTTACCCTTGTCCATGGCTCTGGAGACTGATTCGAAGAAGTCAATCAAGTTCAGGAGACAAGATCGGCCCTTCACAAACCCAAACTGGGTGGGGTCCAGTGTTTGAAGGTTGCCAATGTCTTTGTTTATAAGTTCCATGATAATACGCTCCATGGCCTTGCTGATGGGACGGTAGTTTCCAGGATCCAAGGTGGATCCCCCCTTGTGGAGTGGGATAACTGTAGCTGAGCGCCACTCGGTGGGCACGAAACCTGAGGTGAGGCTATGATTAAACATGACACTTAGGTGGGGTGCCAGTTCATATTGTAGTTCATGTAGTACACAGCCTGGGATGCCATCTGGTCCCATGGATGCTGTATTCTTAGCTTTGGAGAGTGCGTTTTTTACCTGTGTGGCCGTTATTACCGGAATTTGGCAATCTTCCGGTATTGAGATGGGCCATTTAGGGGGTGAGAGGGGGGTGAAGTTGGCACTGAATCGATCTGCCAGGATATTAGCAATATCCTTGGGATCAGTATATTTAATGCCATTCTGTTTTAGCTCAGAGCAGATCTGAGCATTGCCATTTAGATTCTTGACATAGTTATAGAATGCCTTGTTGTTGTCTTTGGAATCTTTGGCAATTTTATTTTCGTAACTAGCTTTGGAGGATTTTATGAGAGATCTCAGTTTCTTACGGAGGCTAGTAAGGATGTTTTTTGCATCCTGGGATTTTCCTCTTTTCTGCAGCAGTTTCTTCCTTTTGTTGTAAAGTTTGTTTATGGCAGGGGACCACCAGATTGGCTTCTTTTTTTTGGATGAGAGCATCTTGGTTCTATTTGGGATGGCACGATTTATGCATGAGTGGATGTGCTCGTACAGTGCCTTAGTGTAGGATTCAGCAGTTGAACTTTCAGCTCCCGTCTGCATGGGTGTCATAAAGTTTGTCACTTCTGACTTGAGTAGCATGAAGTTGGCTTTGGAGAAGTTTTTTATGGAGGTTTCCTTACTGGGGGGTGGGGGTGGGATGTGGATGTTAAGGGTGATTAGCTTATGGTCAGACGTGACTAACAAAGGGGTGACCATAGGTGTGGAGCATCGATTTCCCATGTTGGTAATGACCAGGTCTAGGATATTGGAGTGCCTGGTGGGACTATGGATTAGTTGATCCAGGGCATTGGAATTTATGAATTCCAAGAACCGTTGGGCGAAGGTGTTGGTACATGAGTAGCTTTCCCAGTTAATGGCAGGGTAGTTAAAATCACCCAGCATTAGGGTGTTTGGTTCTATCTTAATATTTTTCAGTATGTTTAGAAAGGAGTAGTGAGAATCTTGGGGTATTGTGGGGGCTCTGTAGCAAGCTACAATTTGGATTGCAGTCTTACCTAGTGTTAGTTGCACCTGGAGAATTTCAGACGCATTGTGTTGGGCAACTAGCCTGGTGGTGTGAATATCCTTGGTGAATATTGACACTCCTCCACCTTTAGTGTTTCGGTCCTGCTTCGGTGGCCGAAAAGTGTGGTAAGAGTTGTAGCCTGGTATTGCAGGGGTGCTCTCTGGAGCCTTGAACCAGGTCTCAGTTACTGCACAGATATCGATGTTCTCCATTTTTAGGAGTGCCTCGAGAGAGTGCATTTTGAGGTTTAGACTTCTAGCATTGAGTAGCATTACCTTCAGATTTTGCATGCTTGTACCTGTTACGGTGGTGGTTTTGTCCTTTGAGCTTTGCCTAAAAAAGGCACTATAGGGGTGGCAAGAGCCTTAGCCAGTAACCTGAATCCCAGGGGTGACAGGTGCAGACCATCTCTGGCAAAGCATCGTGGTCTGTCAATCATGTCGTCCCAGGCAGACAGATACTGGATCCACTTTGAATGACACCAGAAGCTTAGCCAATTGTTGAAGTCAATCATTTTGTCCTTATAAACTTATAAAATATAGTACCATGTTCACTCTTATGAATACTGAAGAATGTTGACTTTTTTAACATGTCATCTAATACCCAAATTTATTTTCCCAAAGTGGAAACAAGAGACTCCTGTCTCATCAAATTTTCTTAACAGTTGTAGTCTGCTATTATTAAAAAATGTTTTGAGTTCACCAAAAATGGGATCAGAAACACTCACCCCTATGGGGCATTTAAAAAAAAATCGAAATCCTTTAGGAACAATTTCAGAGAGATACAATGATTTAAATATAAGTTTTTATAAACCAATGTCTTATATTTTTTAGACTTCTTTTCAAACTCCTCTAATAAAATTTTACAGGAGTCGGGTTGTTGTCCGTTAATGGCATTGGTGTTAGTATTAAAATCATTACCAAACAGATCAAGTGGCCTAGCAAACAATGTCTCTAAATCTTTACCTGCTGTTAAATCACTCAAGGGGTGACCAACACAAACAGCTTCATCAGCATGAATATTCATAGCCTGTCCCAGGGAAATGGAGTGATATTTTCAGTAGAGCTATGAGCAGAATGTAATGTTAGCAATTCCCGTGACAGCTCCAAATAGGAAACTTTTTGGGAAAGCTGTGCAACTGAAGATTATAAAGCCACCAAAACCTCCATAATGGATTGATGCAAAACAGCTGATGAGCTTACTTCATCTTTGTCAATCCCAGCCATGAGGAAGCAAGCTGAACCAACTGGCAATAAACTAAAGAAACAGCTGGACAACCAACCATGCAGGGGATTATAAAAATGTAATTGAACAAAAAAATTTTTTTTGGTAAATAAAGTTGAGGGAAGATAAATTTACAAATCTAAATGAAGTCATCAATATTAAATGCATTCTTAAGGATAGAAGATATAAAAATTATAAATACATTTATTTATATAATTATATAATTACAAATGTATTTATTGATTGTTATATAAAAGATTCTTATTTTAGTGTCTGTGTAACTCTGATCAAGTTGGTGTCTTTCAGGACAAAAGCACTTAATTTGTTTTTCTTTTATTGTGTTTTTTTTTTAGTTTGGTTTTGTTTTCTGCATGGTTGGTTGTCCAGTTTTTTATTTAGTTTATTACTTATAAGTTGTCAAGTTTGCGTTATTAACTGTTCTGTAGGTAGAATATGCTTTAATTTTGCAATACACAGATGCACCAGAAAATTACAATCATGGTAATGACTTTAAAGTAAGCTACAAAGTAATGGGTACAATTCCCAAATTTCAAATGTGGAAAATGTAATTTTATTTTGTGAAGAAAGGTGAATCAGTGTCTGTGTTTGCCATCCTGGTAAAAACCACACTGAGTTTTACAAGACGATATTCTGCTAGGTACTTGACAATCTGAAAATTAACTAGTCTTTTCTGAGTTTTAAAAAATACCTTTATTACATATTAACTGACCTATAGTTTTTGAATACAAGTGGTCAAGCATACTTAGTGTGTGGAAACACAGCAAATTAATCCTCATTCCAAGTACTACTCCTTCCAGAAGACTTTGATTTTTTCCAAATATTACAGAAGGTTATTTGGTTTTAAGTAAATTGTCAGTAGTCATCCACAGCTGATAAACCATATTTCTTTGTCTGAGTACATGTGCAATAAACAAGGGAGAAGCTTACAAGTCACAGATGGAAATCTTCCATTTCTTTGGGGTCTTTTACAGCTGCTGTCTTGTACTGAAGGGAAATTGTGAAGCAGATTTTGAGTGATGCAGCAGTACTTCTAGAATGCAATGGCTATTTCCAGAAATGTTAATGTCATGACTATGATTAGATGCCATATGATGTATTTGACTGTGGACTCTAAAATTAATACTGTGATCAAAAACAAATATTTAAGCATATTTCTAAGCTTCAAACTTTAGAGTTTACAAAGATAAGTTTCAGAAAAAGACGTCAAGCCAAGAGAAACTGAAAGTGCTCAAGAAAATCAGACACCTAAATTACAATATTAGGCAAAAAATTAAGGACACAAGAGTTGACAAAGAAAAATAATATGTAAAATAGAAGTAAAGAATTTGAAGACTTAGCTCAACTTAGGTTTAATAACATTTAAATAATTTTCTGAATCAAAAGCAAAATTATACTATATCTAAAAAATCAACAGTGATAATTTAAAATATTTAGACATCATACAAAAATCCAACAGTGTTGTAGAAGAAAATAATGACATTACAGAAAAGTTCAACAAAGTTGTAATACAATGAAAAAATTACTTTTAACATTTGCAAACAGGCCATTTCAATAAAGATTACCAGATATTCTACATATAATACAGACAACAGTCTTAACCCCTTATAAAATACAAATAAGTCAAAATAAATTTGTTCCTACCATATCACAGCATCCCAAAATTCTACAAATAGCCTTACAAGAATAGCATTAGATCATATGAGAAATATGCTCACCTGATACGCATACATATGTATTAGCAGCAAAATTTAAGACTTTGATATACTGATATGGAATTTAAGGCAGTTTGGAAAAACATTTAACTTTATTATTAGATATGCCTATAATTATAAAGCAACATTTTTAGAAATCTAATAATAAATCATAGTTTTATTAATAATTTCCAATTTCATAAATGTTCCCTATTTAACTCAAAATACAAAATGATGTAATTAAAAACTATAATATTAAATGGTTATTTGCATCTGAATTCCATCAGGTACAATAGAAGTTACAAACAAAATTCCAATAACTAAATAGAAAGACAGGAATTTCTTAGGATGGTTTAACTGTATTAAAAAAACAATTTTGTTGGAAGATGCAGAATAGGTGACTACTGTAAAAACTGGACATTAGAGGAATGGGGGAGCATAAAGGAGCCTAGCGGGCCACTGTCTGACCAAAGCATATCTTATGAACCGTCTCTCCTGATTAGGGTGAGGTTATTGCTATACTTGGCATTGGATGAGGATAAAAAAAGATTGCAGCTTTCCCTGTAGTGAGTGTTGTGATCAGAAAGTGATTGCAAATAGGTTGCCCATTTCCAAATCCTGGTGGCATCTCAGCAAAGGGGGGGGGGGGGTAGAATCTGGTTCTTTCTTGTTTGTTTACGTACCATACCACAGACATTATCATTCTTTGAATATAAATTACTCCTGGAAGTAGAAAATCCTAGAATTCTCACAATCCCAGCAGGATATTTATGTGAAGATTGGTCTCTGATTACAAATCCCTTAGACCATCTCCCGCTTGAAATTCTCTAACCCCACCCTCAGAAAAGAAGTATCCACTGTGAATGGAGCCCCTGAAGGATGAAGAACAAAGTGTCCCTGCAGATACAGTGGGACAGGTGAGCCACCATTTTAAATGAACCTTGGAAGTCTGAATAATGACTACTGGGATCACAGGATGGTCTAAAAGCAGAGACCACTGGACTGAGTAGTCACTGTAAAATCCACATTTAGAAGCAATCATGGGGAACCACACCTATAGTTTAGGCCATCAATCCAAGTAAATGGAGGACTAAAGTGCTGATGGAGATGGACAGTTTAGGATGTTTTGTATTGAGAGTTTGGTTGTCTTGATTCTGACTGTGCAATTTTTGACTGATAGAAGGCATACGATAAACAGTATGGACTGCATTGGATGAAGATTTGATTTTTCATAGTTTACAGAGATAATCAAGGAGATACACAGCTGTATCAAGTAATCTCTGGCATCAAACAGAGATTCTTTGATCGTAGCAGTGAGTATCCAAACATGGGAGAGGAGGATCCATTTTAGTTTTAGTTGGGCTGCAACTACTGCCATGCACTTGAACACCTGGGTGTGATGTGGTGAGGTCAAAGAGCAAGCCTCTAAATTGATAAAGACTGGCTTCGAAATGGAAGCAAAGAAATCTCTTGGATGTTTTTGATGTGGAGGTTGGCATC
>NC_056725.1:10343288-10369149 GCF_019279795.1 Protopterus annectens
AGTTGTTTTATCTTTGTTACTATATTCACTACTTCTAGTAAAGTTGGTCTAGACTTTGATTTCCATTTTCTAGTAATTGCTTTTTTGGCAGCCACCATAATTAGACTCAGCAAGGCTTTTCTAGGTCTAGGCATCTTTCCATGACATAGAAAACTACGTCACTAGCCATCAACTCATACTTAACCCCAACAAAACCAATTGTCTTCAATTTCAATAAACCCAAAACATGTCTGACTCTGCTTTCTATCCTTTCCACAAATGGAACGAAAATAGATCTCACCAGCCAAGCCAAATTACTAGGTGTCACAATCGATGATAACCTAAGGTTTGAAACCCACATCTCCCTCACCATCAAAAAAGTCCACTCCAAACTTGGCATAAACCTTACTTTACAGACATCGCCAGACTAGCCACTGCCCACACATCTACTATCCACCCTCCTCTACAGCTCCCTAGTATTTACAAACATTCATAAATCTGACCTAAATAATTTGGAATCATGCTACAACAAAATCGCCAAGTTTGCCACAGGCGGGTCACCCTTACAGAACCCACCACTGCTCTGTACTCTCCCAACTTAAATGTTTAGAACTACCAAACCTTCTAACATTTAATAAACTGTCCATAGCCCACAATATAATTCACAAACCTTACTGCCCGGCAATCATCAATCTAGTCCAACTCAACAGCAATCCTAGAGCTCTAAGATCCTCAAATAAACTATTGTTAAAGGTTACTCAAGCCCACAACACATAGGGTGGCACCCTTTTCCCCCATAAAATTGCCAAACTGTGGAATACTCTTCCTCAACCTATGGCTAAAAACCTCAGCATTCATGAGTTTATAAACCTCCTTAAGGAACATCTAGCAAAACACTGGCTCTGCACCTGCCATACTCCTGGTCAAGCTACCTACCACTCCCTTACATTACCCTAAACTAGCTCATTCTCACAGCTACAATTATTAATTGCCGAAGGCTATCTTGATTCTACACTCAGTTTCAGTTAGCAATGTATACATATACACTGCTTTGTCTTTAACTGTTATGTAAACTGCATTTCTCTATCTTGCAATTACTGTATCACACTGTTCTCACCAGTAACTCATGCGGCCAGTTTTAACACTAACTGTGCCATTTTTTGTTAAAAGTGTTTATTTGTTAATTATTTGCTAATTATTGTTATATAACTAATTTCTTTACTGACTTCCTTTGTACATTGTTGATTAATACGTATTCAATTTGATTGTTTAATACTGTCTATTTTTATGTATGGAGCTTTTCTCCATGGGCCTCTGCTGAAAATGGGTCTCATGCCCAATCTGACATTACCCAGTAAACAAACAAAATAAATAATATTCCTTGCTTTAAGCTGATTATTTCTCCCAGAATTTTCTTAAGCTCCAATTTAGCAGTTGTAGGTGGAATGTAAATGCATGCCAATGTAATCCTCTTCCTCCTTTGTCAGTAGCCCCTTAGTACTATACATCTTCCAGTATTGTCTTTTTTTCCTCTTCTATCACTATTGGAGCTCCTCTTTCAATAAGTATAAGTAACCCTCTTTTCCTTTGCCCCAGATATTCCACTGAATAACCATCCTGAAAACCTTTTTTCATAAAATTCACATGTTCAGTTCTTTCCAGGTGCGTCTCCTGTAGCATAGCTATTTGCACTCTACATTTTTAATATAGTTCATTTCTCTTTCTTTTTTATATTTGTAAGACCACTCAGATTGATAAATCCAATAAGAAGAATGCCAAGGACCAACGAATCTTAAAATCCACAAAAGTTTATTCCAACAAGCCAGGTGCTGCACGAACAAATAAATGCTTTTCTTCACCAAATTAAACTAGATGCGTTTTCGTCCTATAACCTAGGACTTCATCAGACAAAATAGAAACACCATTCAGATTGAAAGACATTACAGAAAGCATAATTTTCTTATACAGTTATTATTACCACCTTTTATGTATAACTGCTTTTTTGTTAAATGTCTAGTTCCAACTTTTATGTTACATGCATATACTATTGGGCAGGTTGGTCTTTTATACAGTTGCTTCTTGTCATATCCATTTGAGCCTATGTCACATCTTACATAACTTTTTGTTTTTTTGAAAGCCCTCAAACAGAGCAAACAACCCCCCCCCAAAAAAAATATGTTCAATTAATAATAACACACAAAAATATGTACATCTTCAAATACTGAAGTTTTTGCTTCCTAATATAACAAAAGTTCTAAGTTGATAGCCACACAGACAGACCAGAGATAACCAAAAAGAAAGATTAGTCATACTAAGTGTTATCTGATTTTTCTCTATCTTTATAGCTGAGAAAAAACTTGAATGCTTTCAGTAATCACTTTCTCCAAGCCATTTCTCTTTATCAAACTGTCTTCTAGTGACATGCACACCAGACACAAACTGCTAAGGGTACCTTGTTTACCAGAAAAAAAGCCTTATAATATTCAATATTCTTTTTCATTTACATGCTTTGTAATAAACTTGTTACTGGATAATACCTAGGGTCTTAACCCAATCATTTCCCTATGCAAGCATGAGGAAAGGCACACTATTTTTTTGTCATACTCTCTTAACCAGACCCTTCCTCTCCCCCCTTCTCCTCTCCCCCCTTTTTCGCAGTGCAGTGCCTACATTTCTAAAAACTGAACACAGAAAAAGAAAGAATGTTGTTGTTCTTCTTCTTTCAGCTTTTCCCGGTTAGGGGTCGCCACAGTGAAACTGCGATCCGCTAATGATTGGCAGTAGATTTTTTTACGGGTGCCGAGGTGCCAGCTCAACGCCCAACCTTCAATGAAGGCACGCCCATTTTACGCATGTCTTTCGAATGCTACTCGACCACGGGGAGGACATGCAGACTCCACACAGAAGGCACTCCAGCTGAGAATTGAACGGGAGAACCTCTTGCTGTGAGGCAACAATGCTACCGCTGCACCATCACGGCTTCCACAGAAAACGAAAGAATAATGGAGAAAAAGAAAAAAAAGCACCTATTTATATCAGTATCCCCATTGCATTTCAAAAAAAAAGAGAGAGAAAACTTTACTTCAAGTCTAATTGGCTTTGTCTTATCTTTAAAGCCCTCCCAGCTGGGAAAACCCTGATTGCTTTCAGAGAACATTATGTCCTACTAGCCAATTTCTCTTTTCCTTTTTTTTTTTCTTTTCTCTCAGCCAATCCTCTTCCACCAGACTGTCTCCAGTTTCTTTTTATCAGATTGCCTTCATGGAGACATGAAAACCAGCCAATTTCTCTTTATCAGATTGTTTCTATGGAAACATGAAGACCAGCTACAGAATTGCTACTAAGTGTACATGCATTTGCTAGAAAAAGAAAGCTTCATAATATTCCACATTCTTTTTCATTCACTTGCTCACTCTCAAAACCAATTAATCCAAGGTCCTTAATCCAATCATTTCCCCATGCAAGAATGAAAAAAAGCACATCAATTTAAACTTTGTCGTGCCCTTTTAACTAGGTTTTTTTTACACTGCATTACTTATATTTCTCAAAACTGTACAAGAAGAAAGATAGAAGAGGGAGGAAAAAGAACAGCACTAGTTTACAATCCCCATTACACTCAAAAATTGCATGCATATAATACCATACACCACAAATATAGTACTATTAAGAAAAGAAAGTGTTTTCTTTACTTATAGTTAGCTTTCTCCTCTCTCTTCCCCCCTCCCCAAAGCATTTTTCTGAACATTAATGACATGAAGTACGGCATTTACTTTGGACTCCCCCACAACTCCAAGAAATTTTGAAAAAGTGCAATATTTCCAGATTTCTTGTTCTGTCATATTTCACAAATATAATTATTGCATTGTAATCCCACATTTAGTTACTGGTTTTATTACTGTTCTTTTTCATTGCCCAAATCCTCTCTCTCTCTCTGTTTCATTTCCAACGTGCTCTCGATTCTTCTAGTCAGCTCTCATGCTCCCTTCCATCTCTCCAACATTTTCCATTGAAATACTGGAAAAGGTTTCACAGGTACAGTCTCTCTGTAGTCTTTCTTACCAGAAAAATAAGAATCAGGATCTTCTTCTGTTTCACAGCTCACTTTTTGTTGGACAAACATTTAATATTTCCTCCTTAGCATGCACTTCATCAAAAAATGATTTTGCCCCTCCAGGGAAGAATACTTTAAAGACAGCCGGATACAGTAGTTTGATACTCACACCCACGTCTCAACATTCCATAAATAGTGGAATGAATTTACTCCTCTTCTGCCTAGTGTACAGTGAGTAATCATTCTCCTACTTTTAGTATTTTGTCCTTCTGCCACAGTTTTGTCAAAATCAACTCCTTCTGCTGGCAGGATTGCATCCTTACTATTATAGGTCTAGGTTGCTTTCTTATAGCTAAGTTTGGAGCATACACATGATGTGCCCTTTCAACTAATGGTTCCTGTTGTGGAATACCAGTCCAGTTGCTTATTTGTGCTTTCATAAAAATAATGCAGTCTGTTACTTCCAGCTTCTCTTGCATAGCTGAAAGTCTCACATTTTCCCTACGTGCTCAGTCCTCTAATTCTATTATTTTTTGAAACACCTCTTCCTGAGCAGTCTCATATTCAGCCAGCCTTTTCTTCATTTCGACCTCTTATTTTTGCAGCTTTATCATCTCATCTGAATATCTGTTTAAATCTTCTTCCATTTTTTCCAGCCTTTTGTTTATGTTGATATACTCCATTGGGTTTTGTTTATTTTAACCAAGTTTCTATGCAGTTTTCTTATCTCTTCCTGTAGATTATTGGAAGTCATGTCTGAAGGTTGCCTTGTTTTTTGCTGAACAGCTGCAGAACTTTCCCCAGTCAGTGTTTCTTCCTCAGTTTTTATAGCTGATTTTTCAGGCCTTCTGTATTTCTGTATTCCTGGCATCCACACAGTGCACTTACTAGCCAGTTACTGAAATGTACCCTTAAGCACAAGTCTACTGGCCTTCTCTGCTGAGTTTCTGTTTTCACACCGGGAGAACTAGAAACAAGCTGTTATTCATTGTGCAGCCATTTTGGAGGTCCCCACTTCCAACTAAAAACTTAATCTCAGCAAATATGTTAAGGTCCCACTACATAATGTCTATCCATTTTAAACCCATTAAACTTTCAAAATGCAACTGTAAAGCTCATTTGAAATTACATGGAATTCATTTTTCCTCTAAATAATGATGACTATGGGGCATCCCATACAGCTACAGATGGAGTACCATGTACATTAGAAGTCTGGCAGTGTGAAAAATTAATTGTTTACAAAGCCACCAAAAGTTATCAATTTAAGTAGCAATGAAGAAAACATAAGTGAAAAATAAGTAGAAAATAAGAAAAAAACTCTTGTAGCTGTTCAGCAAAAGGCAAGCAATGCTTCTGCTCTAGTATAGGAAAAGGCTTCCATTAATTTAGAGGAAAACTAAATTAAATGTACTCAGGTGTGTTTATATATTCTATCCAATGTGTCACTTATTTTAAAGTCAAATGACAAAAGGCTGGAAAAACGCATGCTTTACTTAGAGACATTCAGATGAGTTAATAAAACTGCAGAAATCAGAGAACAAAATGATGGAAAGAGTGGTCGAACATGAAACTTAAGAAGAACTGTTAAAAAAAACAATAGAGTTAGGAAATAGAAGAGAGAGTATCCTGAGAGTTTTTGCAATACTAGAAAAATTGAAAAGAACAAACTGAATTGATTTTATGAAAGTACAAAAACGGGCAGGTGTTCCACAGCAGGATTTGTTAATGGAGAAGGTGTATTGAGTATATGCTCCAAATCCGAAAGAAATTAAGACTTATATTAGTAAAGTTGCAATCATGCCAGCTGAAAGAGTTTTTCAGACAAAACTGTGTACAAAGGGAAAAGTATTAAAACTGTTGGCACCAAAGTGCTTGTGGAAAATTACTATTTACCACTATATACTGTGCACAAAAGTAAGTCAACAGGCAGGAATGAGATTCGAGTTGAAATATCCTGCTATCTTCAGAATATTTTTTTACTGGAAGATCAAAGACATTTTTGAATGCAGAACAAGCTACGGAGAAAATAAGCTTTAGCTAATGAAGGGCAAGCCAACAAGATGAATGGGACTCTGATTCTAAATCTTCTGTCAGTAAGAAAGCTCATAGAGAGACTTTACCAAATAAACATGCTTGAGTGGCAGAAAAAAGCCCAAAAGCTGAAAAAATACTAGGGAGTACCTTGGACTCGAACCAGAGACTGGTGCTGTGAGATCGAGATAATCAGGAAGATGACCATCAACTAAGTGAAATTAGTGAATAAGTGGGAGAACTGTAAAGCATCACATACATTAAATGTATTTTAGGCATGTGAACTGCAGTTCTGTAAAAAGTGGATAAAAAACTGGAGGTGGGTTAAACTAGTGAGAGAACTGTAAATCATAAAACCCCATTTTATGTGCCTAGTGTTCAGGATGACACTAAATGGACTGAAGTAGTAACTGTGTGAAAAAGTTTTTTTCATTAATATCTGTATAAAACTTTCTGATGTAAACTGTGTGTTACTTTGTAAAGTAGTTTAATATAGTACGCAATCAGAGGTATTTTAAATGTAAGGTGGGGAAGATTTACCAGTGACTTCTTCATATGCTAGTGCTAATAATGAAAGAAATTACTTTCTTTTAGCTATAAGGTATCTCGGCTAAAACAAGAAAGGAAAGGCAAAAAAACATGTTAAAAGTCAATATAATGCTATGATCTTTGACTGCTTTGGGGGTGCAAATGTTTACTGACTATAATATATACGCAAATAAAAGATAATTTCCCTTGCTCCTGTAGAACTGAATGTTTAGATTAATGTTCTTAACTTAAGCTATAGTCAATGTTTATTAAGCAAAAATACACAAAAAGCAAGACAAATTTTTGAAAACATGAAAATGGCAGTTCTTTATTCCATCTGCAAAGCAACTGTTTTTTTTTTCCCCATTGACACATGCTTTCAGCTAAAGTTAAGCAGCACGCAGGTGGAGACAATTAAAAATGAGAGGCCTAAACAATGTAATTTGGGTGAAACTTACAAAGTACAATGTAATCAGTTTTACAGTCACTCCCCTGCATAAGGGAGGGCCGTGCACAGATCCAGGCAATTACAGACCCGTAAGTCTGACCAGCCTCATATGCAAATCCATGGAAAGACTTATCATGGAACTAATCAATCAGGACATAGGGAACTTCCAAACACTGGCCACATCTCAGTTTCGATTCATCAAGTGCAGGTCTTGCTTACTCAACCTGGTTAATATTTTTAAAAAGCCACCAAAGTAATGAATGGAGGCAAAATGGTACACACCACATACCAAGGCCTGGCCAAAGCTTTTGACACAATTCCCCAGTCGGGCACAGTGGAAAAGCTAAATAAAATGGGAATAATCCCCTATGTCACCTGATGGAATGCCAGCTAGCTCACAGATGGAACACAGGAAATCAAAATAGGGGAAATTACTGTAAAAAAAATAGAACAAAGATGATCCAGAGGGAAGTGGTGTGCAAGAAAACACCACCTGTGGACCTCCCCAGGGTTCTATGCTGGGACCTCTCCTGTTTGGCATCTACTTTTCTGAAGTAAAACCTTATACCAAAGGGCACTGGCTAATTAAGTCTGAAGATGATTGCAAGCCAGGAGAAGTCACTGAATCCTCAGATGACTTAGCCATCCTACAGGAAGATCTGTCCCAAAAAAAATAAGTGGTGCCAAAATCAGGGAGTGGAACTAAATGCCAAAAAAATGCATTGTAACATCTGTTCAGAAGTCATCTATCCAAGGAAAATACCACATTAACAATACACTCCTAACAGTCAACCACGCTGTTCGGGATTTGGACACTTCTGTGGACAGTGATCTAACGATTGGCCACCATTTGTCCATTGGTGTAAGAAAGTCCTTCTATAGTGCACACCTTATAAACAAAGGGATTGTGTCTAGATCTACAGATGTCATTGGCCCCATTTAATCAGACCTTATTAGGTCAGTCATTGAACATAATGCTCCCTTCGGCATGTATCTGTCCAGATGCATGCGACTACTGGAATGCCCACAATGATACCTTACTTAAAGGATCCAAGACCTAAATAACATGTCCTATATGGACTGACGCAAAGCCCTGTCACTATACTCGGTATCCTACAAACTGCTAAGAAGTGACCCGAGTCTGGCATACAAGGCACCCTCCAAACTAATACTGATAGATTTACTGCACATAAGCAAGACAAATGCCATCAGAAATACTCAGTCGAGGGATCCAAACGTCTTCTGCAAAAGTATTAGTTTAAGGGTGTGCAGACTTATGCAACCAGAGTATTGTATGTTTTTTTTATTTTTTTGTATTTTTTCCCCCTAACAGGTTTGTTTTTCAATTGAATTGGACAGGTTACAGGTCACATTAAAGGTGGGAAAAGTTTTGAAATGATTTACTGTGGTCTCATTTTTTATATCACAAAAACATGGCATTTTAACAGGGGCGTGTAAACGTTTTATATCCACTGTATATATGTATAACGACATACACCCATTTGCCTTACAGGAGAAGCAGAAAAAAGAGTAAACACTATAAAATCTAAGAGATATAAGGGATAAGACAGGGTCCAAAACAAATCTGGCCAATCCATAGAGGCATAACGACAACTTGGATGGGGGAAGGAGGGACGGGATTTGAACCAGACACGGATCTATTGTTGTGGTACGTTCATAACTTTCATATTCGATGTTGTCACTTTTTGTCTGATTCAATTTGTGGGACATATTCCCAAGCTACCACAATGTTACCAGGGTGGAATCAAGGAAGGATATTCCTGAGTATGGCAGAGCCGAGAGTTGTGCGTGTCCTGGACTGCACATCGAACTTATAGTGAGCCACATAGGTATGAGTTGAGGACCAAGATACTGCTACGCATATGTCGCTTATAGGAACTCATTTAACAAAAGCTGTTGAGGTTGCCATTGTTCTAGAAGAATAAACTTTAGGCTTTCATTGCAGGAGCATGCCTAGTGAATCAAAGACAAATGAAATGCAGATGTTAAGTTGTCTATCTCGCCTTCATTCTTGCTGGATGGGTTCGGAGCTGACCTCAGCTCCGACTCGGCCACTCTAAAAGCTCGAGAGTTGGTGCCACCGGCTCGAGGCTCCCCTTATATCCCACAATGCTAGGCGGTATTACCTCAGATCGTTGTTTGCGCTACAGCTATCGAGGCGTTTTGCTTCACGGCTTCAGGTTAGTGTAGGAAATAGTTTTAAAAGTTTATTAAAACCCTTTAAATTAGTTTTCCAAACAGTATCCCCTTATCTTAAAGGATTTTATCCCTTCCTCCTTGTTCTTCATCTTTTTACCAGAAGAACTTATTTGTTCTTCTTAGGCCTTCGGGCCTCCCATCCCCTTGAGTTTTATGTGTTTTCTGTAGGGACTTTTATTAAACTAAAATAATTTTATTTAGTTTAAGTTACTGTTATTTAGTGTATAGTGTAATCGGTGTGTTTGTGTTTGTGTGTGGTTGCACTTGTTCCTTGAAATGTCCAAGTTCTGAAGGTCTCAGGCTTCAAGTGTGACTCGTGCTGTCAGAAAATGTCTCTGACAGACGGTCACACTTCTTGTGTTTACTGCCTGGGACCTTTACACCTGCAGGACTCTTGTGCTGTATGCCATGGCTTCAGCCCTAGAGTCCTGCAGGAAAGAAAGAACAAGCTCATTTTACGGGGCTTGCTAAAGCCTGAGGGTCCCCCGACTGTTTCTTCAGGCAAACCTTCTAAGGCTTCTAGGTCTATATCTGAGTCGGCTCCGATCAGACCATCAGAACCGACATCTAGGAAGAGGTCCAGGTCACCGTCCCTTGGCTCCGTTCATTCGGCTCCAGCATCTCCCTTGCTGTCTGAACGGAGCCATAGATCTCACTCCTCTAGGTCATCGAGGCTATCCGACCATGACCTTCAGAGGGTAGTGAGTCGACTTCTTAAGTCCGAGGCACTGGCCCAAATGCTTCAGAGTCCGACTCATCAGTCGATGCTTAACCCTATCTCTCAAAATGTTCCTCCTCTGACTCCTTTGAGCTCGGAGCGTTCGCCGAACCCGAGACTGTGGTAGCGTCGGAGCCGATACATTTGTCTTCAGCCCCATCATCGGCTCCAATTTCTTCCTTAGAAGAATCTCGGCGCTGGACTTCCCTCGTTGGCTCCGAGGGGGTGAGTGGCATTGGACCCTTGTCCGACCCCGCTCTCCCTCTCGGCGCGCTGGTGAGTTCGCGGCTCCGATCGCCTCGGAGCCATCGCTGTCGGTGTCGAGGAGGTTTCAGCTTCGGGGGGAACTTTGCTCTGCCTGACAGAGGCCTTCGAGGTCATGCGGAGTGTTTGGAACCGGTTCAACACCACAGTCGTCTCGATCCCATCCCTCCTCCTCGGTGCCTCAGGTTATGTCTGCTCACTCCCTCAACGCAGACCGCAGAGAGACAGCTCCTCAAGAATCCCCTGTGGGGATCTCATCCTCTTCCGAGGCCTCTCCTGATCCTGCAGGGGCCCCCCTAGAAGAGAAAGTGCAAGAGGAAGCACATAGACTCACCTGAGTCTGTCACCTCTGACACGATTTTAGAGGATTCGAGGGTTCCCCCCGTTCCCCTTCTGAAGATGTCTCCTTTGCAGACATTCTAGAGATCCTGAAACAGAGGGGAAATTGGCCAGCCCTTAACCCTATGGAGGATGAATCTGTGTATCTTGAGGCGTTTGGCTCTCGCCCTTCCACCTCCTGGGTGTCCCCCCCCCCTTTGTCCCCCTCATGCAGGTGGTAGCTAAAAGGCTTGGACGGCTCCTGACTCTGTGGACCCCACCCCAGGAGACCTTCAAAGTTTACCACAGCACCAGCAGATAAGCAATTTCTGACTAAGGGAGTTTCTGTGGATGCTATGGTGGTAGCTGCCGCCACTAAGAAGGAGTTAGCTGATCCTTCGGTGCCTGTCCATCCTCCTAACAAGGAATCTAGGTCTATGGACAGGCGGAAGCGGATGTTTTCGTCAGCGACCTTTGCTATGCGTTCGCTGAACTACCTCTGTCATTTCACTCATCTTCAAAGAGACTTGATCAAGGAAGCGAATGAGATGTTAAAGGATCCTACAGCTGCGGGTTTTCAGGACAAGATGAATGCTCAGCTGGCTACCCTAAATAGCTAACTCCTCCATGCGCCTCCTTTCATATGCGGCTGATGGAGCGAGCAGCAGAGCCGCAGGGACAGGTGTGGCCTTACGCCCGGCATGCCTGGATGCGGCTATGCAATTTTGCGGACCCCTTTAAAGCGTCTTTCACTAATTCCCGTTTGATGGATCATCCTCTTTGGTCCTCAAGTGAAAGAAACCTTGACGAGGGTGCGAGAGCGGATGGCAAAACTCTTTCTGCCGCCGGAGTTTTTCTACTCCTTCTAGGCCTTACCCCAAAGGCCAGAAAAGTGGAAAATGTGGTTCCAAACAATCTCAAGGGACTTTGCCTGGCAGGTGAGGTTCCCTCACAGGAAAGAGTCGGGTTCCCTCCAGAGGCAGAGGGGAACAATAATGGTGAGACGTCACCCTAGAGGCAGGGGGTCCGCAGAACCAGGGCAATCGAGAAACCTTTTCCGATAAGCCCTTCCAGCATCCCTGAGGTGTTGCCCGACTGTTCACCTTCGGAGGCAGTCGGGGGAAGATTATCACTGTACCCAGAAGCCTGGCGATCCCTAACTCAAGACAAGTGGGTACAGTCCATCATTTCGAAGGCTATTCCATTCCATTCTTCGCATTCCAAATCAATCAAAAATCCCTTCCAGATGCTCCACCGCCAAAGGGATCAAGCAGCGTTGGAAATATCAAAGTTGTTTGCAAAAAGAGCCATTCAGCCAGTGCCAGCAGACCAGCAAGGATCCGGAATCTACTCCAAGTTCTTTTTGGTTCCAAAGAAAACAGGGGACTGGAGACCCATTTTGGATCTCAGTATCTTGAACAAGTCGGTCAAGAAAACAAGATTTTGGATGGTCACGCTACAATCCATCCTACCCCTATTGGGAAAGGAAAACTGGATGTGCTCTATAGACCTCCAGGATGCGTACTATCATATAAAAATGAACAGACGCTCCAGGAGATTCCTCCGCTTCAGGCTGGGAACCAGTCACTTCCAATTCAGAGCCCTGCCCTTTGACTCACCACAGCCCCCCGGGTGTTTACCAAATGCATGGCAGTGGTGGTCTCTCACCTGAGACGTCAAGGATTCCAGGTGTTTCCATACTTAGATGACTGGCTCCTCACAGCTCCTACCAAGCATCTTCTTCTACTTGGAGAGACTACACCTTTTGCATTTTTCAAAAGTTAGGTATCTCAATAAATGCTGAGTCTGTTTGTTGTCGCCTTGTCGTGCTATTACCTTCATAGGCGCAAATCTAGACACAGTCAACATGTCTGCGAGACTCACAGATCAAAGGATAGCAGACATACACAAACTGGTCTCCTTCTCTTCCACAACAACAGAGTCAAAGTCAGATTAGTTCTAAAAGTACTGGGGATTATGGCGGCTGTCCCTCTACTTCTATTAGCCAGATTTCACAAGAGAATCCTTCAATGGATGCTCTACACACAATGGTTGTACCAACAACCACCGATGTCCCACACCATTGTGATTCACAAACATGCAGCTAAACATGCAAGAATCATCTTCTTTGGTGGATTTCTTCCCCAGCTCTTCCTAGGAAGACCCTTTGTCCCTCCCCTCCGGTTGCTACTCTGACAACGCCTCCCTGATCGGGTGGGGGGCATTATCAGGGCAGAACGGTCCAGGGCAGATGGCAACCAGACTAACGCCACTTGCATATAAATGTTCTAGAGATGAGAGCAGTGCTTTTAGCGTTGCAAGCCCTTCAAGACTCTCTCCTTGGGAGCGATAGCAATTCAGACGGACAACATGTCTGTAGTGTGGTATATCAACAAACAAGGCGGAACCAGGTCCTACCCCTATGTCGAGAAGCACTCAGACTGTGGCAATGGGCGATTTCTTCTCAGCGGTTTCTGATAGCAACGCACATCCCGGGAAGTCCAAGCTTAGCGCGGAGAAGTTGAGCAGAGCCATTCTCATGCCTCACAAGTGGTCCCTGAAAGATTCTAGCTTGGAGAAAATTTTTCTCAAGTGGGGTCAGCCTTGCTGCGACTTTTGCTACTCCCCAAAACAGCAAGTGCAAAGATTATTTCACCCTCTTCCCTTACCAGGCCAGCCCAGCAGAGACGCTCTAGTCCAAGTTTGGCCCGGGGACTTCTGTATGCATTCCTTCCCACTAATCTCTCAAAGTGACAGAAAGCTATCACTCAGAAGGCCTCATTGATCCTCATTGCTCCTTACTGGCCTCGACAGGTTTGGTTCCCCTTTCTACATCAATTTCTGTTGGAGCAACCCTGGCATCTGGACCTAGTTCCAGATCTTTTGATCCATCAGTCCGGTCAGTACCGGCTCCCTCCCCTCTCTGAACCTCACTGCTTGGTTCCTCCAATTCCAACCTTAGCCAGGCTTCCTCAAATACCTCGCTCTGTTCGAGATATTTTGATAGCTTCATATAAATCTTCCACTCGGAAGATTTATCTTAGTAAGTGGAAATGTTTCGCCTATTGGGCTCAAGGAAGGGACATAGATCCTTTCACTGCTCCCATCCAAATAATCCTTGATTTTCTGGCTGAACTTTTCCATGCAGGTTCATCTCCTTCTACTCTTAAAGTTCAATTGGCAGCTATATCTAACTTTCATGTAGGCATCTCAGATTCTGCCATCATGTCTCACAAGCTTTGCAAAGCTTTCTTGAAGGGAGTTTTTCTTCTTAAGCCTCCTATAAGAAATCCTCCTCCTTCTTGGGACCTTAATTTAGTTCTCACATCCTTGATTCTTCCCCTTTGAACCTACAGCTTCCTGTTCAATGAAATTGCTATCCTGGAAGACTCTCTTTCTGATAGCCATTACTTCAGCTAGAAGGGTTTCAGAGCTTCATGCACTCTGCAGTCGACCTCCTTATCCTCATGTTGTTTCATAAGGATAGGGTATCCTTGCGAACCAATCCATCCTTTTTACCTAAAGTAGCCTCTGCAAATCTAAATCAAAACATTGACCTCCTGTGTTTTTCCTAACTTTTCTAACAGGTCTGAACAAAAATTGCATTGGCTAGACGTTCATCGTCAATTAAGGTATTATTTGGATAGGACCAAACAGATCAGGAAAACTGACCAGTTGTTTGTCTCTTATGCAGAAGGCAGAAAAGGTCTTTCAGTTTCGAAGGTATCACTCTCCAGATGGCTTACATCCCTGATTTCCTTTGTGTATGAAATCAGACACCAAAAGTTGCCTAGCAAACCTAAGGCTCATTCGACTAGAGCTTTGGCTACTTCTATAGCTTTCCAAGACAGGCTGCCTATTGATACCATTTGTGCAGCAGCTACATGGGCTACTCCTCACACTTTCATTTCTCATTATAAGTTGGATTTAGCTTCTAGACATAGAGCTAATTTTGGTTCCACTGTACTCAAGAGTCTGTTCCGATAGGCCACCGGGACAAGGTGCTAGGGGCGGTCCCATCCAGCAAGAATGAGCGAGATAGACAACTTAACATATAGAAGTTATGTTCTTACCATAACGTTCCATGTTAGTTGTCTTCTTCTCACCTTCTTTCTTAAACCCTCCTTCCCCCTAGCCTGGACAGACCTAGAGGAGTTTGATTGTGACCTCTCTTTCTACCACCTCTATTATATATATGTATATGCTATACTATGCATATATTCCTTCATCAGGTTTCAGGTCACCTTCTTCCTTTCCTTTTATAGAGGTGGGTTTTCCCATTTCCAGTAGTTCTGGATTTATTATTGGCTGGGCCTAGCTTACAAACGAGATCTGAGGTAATACCGCCTAGCATTGTGGGATATAAGGGGAGCCTCGAGCCGGTGGAACCAACTCTCGAGCTTTTAGAGTGGAGTCGGGCCGAGGTCAGCTCCGAACCCATCCAGCAAGAAAGAAGGCGAGAAGAAGACAACTAACATGGAACGTTATGGTAAGAACATAACTTCTATTTCGTTAATCATCTTGAGAAAGTTACCTTAGAAACTGATTGCCCCAACTTTTTCTTAGAGAACAATAAGAATAACTGTTCCGATTTTCTGACAGCCTTGTTACAGTGCAGGTAGAATCTGAGTTGCCTGTGCACATCTAATGTTTATAGCAAATATTCCCCTTTGTTGGAAAAACTGGAGAAGAAAACTGGCAAGTTAATTTGTTGGTTTAAGTTTGATTCAGAAGCTACTTTCAGGAGAAAATAATGTTTTGTTCTCAAAGACACTCTGTCTTTATTATAATTCTGGCAGTAGAGGGAAATTGTGGGTAAGGCAGGAGTCAAAGCTCTTGAACCCAAAGCTATGGTATAAGGCACCAAGGTCGGTTCCAGACAGATCCAACAATCTACATATTGAATCAAATGAAAAAAGACAACATTGGATCTCATTTGCAATTTAGAATGTGATGACTTAATAGTTTTCTTTTTAAATAATGAAGACCATTCCTTCCATAATATATTATTTTGGAAATGTGTTCATTAAGGTTTACATAAATGGTATCATAAGAAACTTCCTTTGATTTCTAAAACTTCCAAAGTCAGAATTAATATTTTCTCAGTCTTCTATTCTACCTTGTCTCTTCTCGTCAGTTTATTCCTTCAGAAACTACTGAAATGGCTTCTGCTGAATTAATCTAATTTTATATGATCACCTAAACCTGTTAGGATTCCTTAAAACATACTGACATCCAAAACAATTAACAGATTACTAGGCCTACATGTTTACTACCTCGTTTCTTAACTTAGTCTGGTTTGGTAAGACATTCACATAGTATAAATGTTCAGAACTTTGCCACCTTCTGGATACATACTCTGGTCTAAGACCTTTAAAGCTTATTCTTGCAGTCTGCTTATCTCATCTTTTCTAGCTGTCAAAACATTAACAAAATTATGAATTTTAAGAGTAGCTAATCTTATTTTCTGTTTTCATAATCTAATCTAGTTACTACATTTTAATCAAGTTTTACCATATTTTAGAGTGCTACTTACAATAGTGGTTTGAGCTATAGAAACAATGTAAAAATGTGTTATTTCCCTTATCTAAAGAAGATGTTATAGCTTGGGACTTCTTGTATAAAACTTTCAATACTGTTGCTCAATCCTTTTCTGTATCTTTTTGTCCCTGCATATGATGACCATCAAGCCTCTCCCTTTTGGAGAAAATTCACTTGTTTCCCATACTATGGATACACCCAACACACTACAGGGATGACAGACATTTGGAAGGGCACACGAACAACCAAGTGAGGGTTGCTTATGCCCTCACTGTCATCTTGACAACTGAGGACACTTCTGCAGACCACAGCTCCACCCCTGGTAGTGGCATGGACTGCTACATTGCTACAGGGACTAATTATCTATGACCTTACCCACACTCTGACAAGGGCTATCATCACCAGATGGGGTGGTCACAGGGGGTCTATATTAGGTGATCGAAACTTTACGTAATCGAATACCTAAAGGTCAACACCTAAACAGCGAAAGCTGTAAACTTCGAATGGCCACTTCCATGAATTCTTTCGTAGGGAAAGAATTTGCTTGGCCGTTATCGGGAATCTGCCCTTTTCTCCACTGTAAAGTGATCTGGGAGTTGGTATATTTAGTTAGTGGGGGTGTGGGAGGCACAGCCCCCACTTGATTAGGGTTTGAAAAAAAATGTTTTTTTCGGCCAAGCAAATTCTTTCCATATGAAAGAATTCATGGAAGTGGCCAGTCGATGTTTACAGCTTTTGCTGTTTTGGTGTCGAGCTTTACGTATTCGATTACCAAAAGCTTCGACTATATAATATAGATGCAGTTACAGTCCACATCCTTAAAGATTTCTTGCTCATGCATGCCTTCACTTGCACCACAACAGCAAAGTTGGTGCCTGTGTGGGTGAACCACAGACAGCTCACTCCGATCCTCCCCTGCCCTAGCTCTTCCAGCAGCCATAGAACTAATAAAATTTGGGTCATCTGGGTTGCAGTGAGGGCTTTATCTGTCTACATCAAAGCCACAATATTTACTTGGAATATACTTCAATCAAAATTTACTGTTAGTGATTCAATTAAAGAAAATGCAAACAATTTCAGTTGATTAAAAATGCTTTATGTTCTAAACCACTCTTTAAGTCTAGTGCCTTGGGCTGTCAAATTCAAATTTAGCACTCAAATGCATCACTCATCTATATGGACTAGCTAAGACAACTCTTTTCAAAACATTTTGCATGAACTATAGCCCTATATGCCACATTCCCCTTATATAATTTTAAATAATGATTACTTGAGACCCTCTAAAAAGCTATGCACTTCCCACATTTGTCAGCATCATGTACAGTCTGGAAAGTAAACATTCAAGTATGCAGTGGTTAGCCTTGTCGCCTCACAGCAAGAGGTGTTCAATTCTCGGCTGGGGTGCCTTCTGTGCAAAGTTTGCATGTCCTCCC
This sequence comes from Protopterus annectens, assembly GCF_019279795.1. Lineage (NCBI taxonomy): Eukaryota > Metazoa > Chordata > Ceratodontiformes > Protopteridae > Protopterus > Protopterus annectens. Next base: position 10,360,820 of record NC_056725.1, read on the forward strand.
TGCATGCGAGTGGGTTTCCTCTGGGTGCTCCGGTTTCCTCCCACATTCCAAAGACATGTATCTGGATCATTTCTCCCTGGGCCTCCGCTGAAAATGGGCTGTCCCAGTCAGAATTTCCCAGTAAACAAATGTTACATAAATAAATAAATAAATAAAAGTAATAAATCTTGTGCAGCTTTTGGTTTGCCCCTAATATACATTTCATTTGCCTAAATATTCAGCAAACAAATAGCATAGTTTCCCAGAAACCAGAGCTGGAGACCTTACTGTGACCCAAGTGGCATGGAATCAAATAGCAACCCCAGCACTGAAAAAGTCAGGTATGGAGAGGAGTGGAGTGAAGGAGACATGGCCCACTTGGCCCTCACAGGGAAGAGGGGGTGGGAAGGGTTGCTGTATTCAGGAGAACATGGAATCAATACAATTTCCCTAGTGGAGAACAGGGAAATCCTTGCTAATGCTTCCCAGGGAACGACAGGGATGCCTTTTGTGGAAGTGTCCCTCTCTTGCACTTTGCACAGTGTGTGCACAGGAGATGGAGATCAAGAGGGAAACAAAACTACACCTAATGACTGCCAAACTATGATGATCTAGTCAAATCTTGTCTCACTGATGTAGAGCATATCTGTCAACTGGTTGAAAAGGGACTAATTGTCAATCTGGGGAACCAAAAAACTGTCAATATACAAAAAATAAATAAATTCAAAGTTCTTGCCTTTTTAATTTACTATCTAGTGTAGTAAAAGCACTTTTGAAATGCTGGCTTTTATTTTCCCCGGTAAAATTCTACACACCCATTATAATGTCTCACATTAAGTAACGTTTCAGTGGCCTTTATCAGATAGCTCTGAAACACCTCATCTCATAACTTACAAATTATTACTAAATTAAAAAAAAAAAACTAACTGGCACAATTTAAGGAACCAAACTTTTCAACTTTGATCAAGTTACATTTTATTTACATTTTGATTAATACACTGTTTGGGAGTTCCAGTAAACTTTTCTTAGAATACAATCAGAAAAAAAGTTTAAACCATGCTTAAGATTATGCTACATATGTAATTCTTTAGTCCTTCACGGGTAATTGTTTTCAAACAAAGAAAATATTTTTTTTTTATTTTTCTTGCAATTCATATCATTTTACACTTGAAAATATCATGCATAACTTGTATTTGCATTTAAATTCTGATGCATGCTTTTCTGTTTTAGCATTATCTGCACTTTTTTGTTCTATATTTCTGTAAATCTTATTAAAAAGATGGTCTGGCTCTGTGGCACAAAGAGATGGAGCCCTGACTGTCAGCCAGGTGACTGGGGTTTGATTAGAGGCTCTGACACTGCTGGAGTCAGACAGGGAGGGGGTATAGTGAAGGGATGTGACCCATTTTCCTCTCTTGCAGGGGTGGATTTGAGTGCATACTTGGGCATGCAGGGCAATGTGATCTCTCTGGTGGAAGCAGACAGACCACTACTCGTGCCACAGGTGGAGAGTCGGGGATGTTGTAGAAACCCCCTTTGAAGAACTGAGGGGACATCTACTGTGGACAGTACACTGCATACCCCTCCCAGTACTTCACTGGGTGCATGCAAAGTTAGGGCTGGTGAGAAGATGAAAAAAGCTTCAAAGAACCTCTACTAACTGACATCACTCTCAGTAAGCTCTCCGCTGGAGAAAGGAACAAATAAGCGACTCAACACAGAGTCTCTGATGTTCAGCAAGCAGCAAGGGCAAAAAATTGCAAAACAAAAAAAAAATGTTAGCCTTATTCGATTTTTTTGTTTTGATTTGTTTTACTCATGCAACTATCCCTATCCAAAAAATCATCTTCCTTCCTCGAAATAGCTCAGTCATTTCCCAGTGAGGATGATAGCAGGATGCAATCCCAGGCCAAGCAAAATCTCTATTCCCCATTCAAATTTTAGGACCTGGCCCAAATCAACACATCCACTCTCCTGTGAAGAGAGTCAGGGAGTTAATGAGTGGGCCTAATGTGGCAGTTCCATGTAGTCCACTCAGTTCCTGTCTAATGCAATCCCCATGGTGATCAGTGGCTGTGGAATGTTTCAATGCACTCCTCACATAAGTCTCTTACGTGCAGCAAATAGTCACTATGACCTCATGAAATGCATCCAGCTACCAAATGGTGTCATCAATGCAAATGGTCCAGCCACATCCTCCTCCCCATGGACAGTGAGCCAAGCACTGGCCTCTCAGTACCATCCCCCTTCCCTATCCAGGCCATCCAACTTTGTGATCCTACACCTGAACTCGGGTCATCTGCCATACAATCAGGGGTTTACCCCTCTGTGTCACAGGACTGAGCTTACCTTACTGATCTTTTTTGTTTATATGGCTAAATCTATTTCCTCTCTGAGTAAAACATCTGAGAAATATGGATGCACATTATTATACTATGTGCAATATCAAATCACATATTTCATTGGTTATCTCAGAGTAGTCTTTGTGATGTAAATTAGTTATACCTCTGTGCAATATCTGATTTAAAACGTAGTTTTAAACTATTTTTCTGCAGCTTCTCTACGGTCACTAACTACAGCACCTGGCAACCATATGACCATTCTTTTCCAATTATTTATGTTTAATCATCAACACATCTAACATCATTAAATTTAAACAACACCTTAAAGCCTACTTTCTCAACACATGACTTTGCCATTGTGTTAATCCTGAATGATTTCATCCTATTGCCACCCTCTCTTTTGTTTATTCTCTCCCAACCCATTCTGCCATGTGTATAACCTTTACATCTTCATTGCCTGCTCCTGTCTAGACTCACCTTATTTTTTTCATTTTTTCTCTCCTTTTCTCTAACTTCTCTCTTCATTTTTATTCTTTTTCTTCTTTCTCTTCCTTGTCTACACTTTCAGTCTTGCTTCTTTCTATGTTCCGTCACAATCTCTTTCACTCTTCTATGTTATAGCTTTTTCTGTATATAGCTTCTATACCTGTTCACTGTCACAATATTGTTGTTATTGTACTATTGCACTAATCTACTATTTTGCAAAATGCTAACTGAATTAATTAATTAATTATTATTATTGCTAGTATTGTTGTTATTATTATTATTGTTGTTGTTGTTTATAATGTGGAGCTTTTCTCATCGGGCCTCCCCTGAAAATCGCCTTCTTGTCCAGTTGGACTTTCCCGGTAAACAAATGTCAAATAAATAAATAAATAAAAATGTCTATCAATACTCAATAAGAGATGTTTATAATCAGTACGGTGTCCTCCTGTTTATCTCATATAAGGTATGGTTCAAAGACTCTGGTACACTGCTGAAGGCCATGACTGTTAGGTTCAGATAAAGACCACCTAGCCTTTGCCTTTGGTAACTGAGGCAGCTGCTCTCCCATATCGTGTGCTTCTAATTCCATGTTGGACATATAACTTGTGTCTACATTTTGCTTCCAGTGGTGTCCCTATTCCCTCCTTCCTTACCTTTTTTTTTGTACTAATGAAGACTAGTTACATTAGCCTAAGTAGTCATAAAACACAGTATGGAAACAGCTTATGGTTTCCTTTTTAGTAGATCTTAGAAAACAAGACTAAGTCATACACAGATGTAACCTAGGGAGACTCATATGAGGAAAGATTTTCTAACTGGAGTCTGTTTTCAGTGAACCAGAGACAGAAGTGAGAGGACTATTTTAGTACTTAACGCCATACACAATCCCTTTTTACCATAAAGTTTGGGGCTTAAAAAGACAATTTTGTTAACCTAAGATCATTGAGAACTTTTTAGAAAAACAGCAGGGTAATAACATTGGCTTTCAAAAAGAGCAGTAGGAGTTAAATTCTCTACTTACTCCAATGTAGAATAGCGAAAATATATGATTATTCAGGAAGAAAAATACAACTGTGAATGAGTTCTTTAAGTCAGCTTATTAAAAGACTTGGGCAAAAGGTGGCTTACTGCCCGTACTCTGTTTATTGTATTCTACTGCAAAGGTCTCATTACATAAAGCTGAGTAGGATTCTTTGTCATGCCAGGCTTTAAAGGTGTAAGAGTCAAATGTTTAAACATGCTGAATCACTGTGAAATGCTGTCATAATATGCCATAAATTAAAATTAAGTTATGTTTCCACTGAGTTTATTTCTGTACTGTTATTCTCCCAGGTTATCTTTTCAATCCCCGTTGGTATCCCTGGAAGTAGGCATACTGAATTAATTTTATTTGCTCAACATCATTTATCCAATCCTGAACAAAATCCCTTGCTGTAAAATAAGAACATCATATCTTGCTATATTTCAATTACTATTTTTTTAATTTTAGATGAGATTTATTTTTACTTATTTTTATTTGTATTTGTTTACCAGGGTAAAACACTGATCTCCATAGAGCGTTTTCAGACTCAGCCCAGGACAGCTCTCTGGTTAAGTGACTTATTGAGTTACACAATTAGGCAATAACCTCATACAATCCAAGCACCATGGGATTATCAAATCATTATAGACTAGCCTGGCTCCATAGCTCACAGGAATGAGGCCCTGACTGCGACCCAACTAACAATGGTTGGATTACTGGCCCCAGCTCTGGAGGAGTGGAACAGCACAGCCCACTTACCTCCCATTGGGAGATCAGGAGGTTGCACACACTCACAGAACACATGAGTTTAGTATGATTTCCTTGATGGATTACAGGGAAACTACCTACTGCGCTTTGAGGTTGGTGGGCAGGGTTGCTTACTGGCATATGTCCCTTGCAGAAATGAAAAAACACCCAGCATCATCAACTTCTACTTTAGGGGAACGTGACATGTGGGGTGATAAGGAAAAAGCAAAAGAAAAAATGCAAACCATCCTTCGACTGCCAAAATGATGAACCCCCTTTTATTGGCTCACATTCTTGGTGATAACAGAATGAATGGATTATAAAGTCAAAAACGAACTGATGACTGGCAGGCAGCAGATGCAAAAAGGTGAAAAAAAGAGTTTGTGGTTAACAAATGGCAATGAGTGCATTCCAAATAGTATTTGTTTTTCAATAACTCAGTCATAACAAATAAACCAAAGTCCTCTAAACTAACTAATGTCTTTCGGCTTTTCCCGGTTAGGGGTCACCACAGCAAAACTCTGGTCCGCTAATGATTGGCAGTGGATGTTTTACGGTGCCGAGTTGCCCACCTGATGCCCAACCTTCAAAGAAGGCACACCTATTCACGCATGCACCTACCTGCATGTCTTTAAACTTCATTCGACCATGGGGAGGACATGCAGACTCCACACAGTAGGCGCTCCAGCCGAGAATCAAATGAGAGAACCTCTTGCTGTGAGGCGACAATGCTAACCACTGCACCACCATGACCAAAGTCCTCTGCAATCTATTAAGATACAATCGATAGTTAGATAAAAGATGTGTGAGCAAAACACATCAATTAAATAAAAATAGAAGCACTAAAAGGTTACCTTTTTCAAATTTAAAAAAAATGCTAAGAGGTCTTTGTTACCTCATGTTTAAAAGACTGAATAATAATGCAACCAAACTTAACAGTTATAGCTGAAAAAAAGTTAGAATTAAAAAAGGACAATCTTAAATTAATGAAGTGACCTCATTCAGACTGTTGTTTCTTTAAAAGAAGTTATTAATACAAATAATGTTTGGGAAATTATCAAAAACATGCTGATACTGCAAACAACTATTTAGTGCACCAAAAACATAAAGGTCTGTGCTACAGTATCCCTGCTGAGAAATCAGAACTTACTGAAACTGAGTCAGTATTTTATGAACAAAGGTAATGAGCTGAACATATGCAGACAGCATAATATAAATTAGTACTTTCAAATTACTAAAAACTATTCTTGCTAGGCAGAGCCAGTTTCCTAGTTGTCTTTAATTAATGTACGTGTCCCACATTAGATTTAGCACTTGACAAGCAAAGCATAATTTTATTCATGACAATTTATAATGCCTGGAAGACTTGCTTGTACAAAATCAAGCAATTAAATTAGCACTTCAAATGATTAAAAAAACTGTGAAACACAAAGCAAATAAAATGAACATGTACTATCATAACTTATTTTAACACTTCTAAACATTTAAACCAAGAATCTTAAGTAGTTCAAACTGATGTAGGTGCCCCCCTTTAGATTCTGGGTTTGTTAAATAAAAGACAGCATAGTGTCTTGAAAACTGATTTGTGCCTCAGGGAGTTAAATCTGCTTTGTTCTGGTGTCTCAACAATACACTGCACACTTATAAAAAAAGAGTAAATCACATTGCTAAAAAAAAAAAAATAAAGAAAGAAAGAAAAAACAGAAATGACCACATGATGTAGCATGCAGTAGTTTAGTGCTATTAAAACTCTTTTTGAAACTACATTGATATGTAGGATTTAATTATTCAAACGGAAAGTGTGCATGTCCTTGATGATCAGGGTTTAAACTGCAACAGTTTCAGGTGTAATGTGAGTAATTCATTCACAGAATAGTGTCCTTCCGCTTTCTGCTGCAAGCTGACTCGAGTGCCAAATGTTGTTGTGTCTTTCGGCTTCTCCCGGTTAGGGGTCGCCACAGCGGAACTCCAGTCCGCTAATGATTGGCGGTAGATTTTTACGTGCCGAGTTGCCAGCTCTGACGCACAACCTTCAACGAAGGTACGCCCATTTCAAGCATGTCTCCACACAGAAGACGCTCTAGCTGAGAATCGAACAGGACAACGTCTTACTGTGAGGCGATAACGCTACCGCAGCACCACCACCGCAGTCACTGATGAGCCAAAAACATGTCTTAACACCTCTGCATCTGCATGAACATACAACTGCTTCAAGATCAAAGACTTACAAATCTTCAGCCTACTACTTCTACCAGTGAAACAGAAGCACCGTTTTAAAACTGCAAGGTCAAGCATTATGCTTAAGTCTATCTGCCTAATAAGGGCAATCACAGCATTAATATAAAACAAGGCTGGGAAAGAGCAGCATAAAAAACCTGACTACAATAGACACTGTGATTTGTATCACTGACTGCTACTTGCAGTGATGAAATAGAAATGGTGTACCTATAGAGTTGCACCTTAAGCAGTGGACTCAGACTTCTAACCTAAGAAATCAACCACCACACAGTCTGGAAGAATCAACTCAGAAAACAACTTTCGGAAACAGCAGAGTGCAGAAAAATCTACTACAAGAAATGATCACTTTAGAGTAATGATTTATCTATCACATACTCCCACAAACTTGCTAACAAGACCTTTAGGCCGTACAGACTTACGACTGGTAACAATAAGGCTACAGAGCTGGAAGGAACTGATGATGGTTTACTCTGGCGTCTTCTATATCACAATATTTACAGTTTATTAGTTCCAGTGTCATATGCACATTTTGCTTTGGTTTTATGCAACAAACAAGCGCACCATTATCAGATGGTGGATGTGAGAACAGAGTGTTAAGTACTACACATTTCTGCTGTCTATAAAAGGCTATAGAGCATATGTGTGTGTGTGTCTGTGCGCGTGTGTCTGGCAAGGGGCATTTAAAATTTTTGCTCTTGTACCACAGATGTACACTAAAAAATGAGTGAGGGCACATCGCAAAAAACAGACAGAGGGATTTTTTTGTCTCCCTGCAGCTAAGAATCAGTTTCTCCCACATGTCTATCATCTACTGAGTGTACAAAACATGCTCTTCTGAGCCTTGTCCAGTCCTCATTTGGGAAAGTAAGGAGACTGAGACACAGCTAGCGTCATACTGCTGCCAAGGAGAATTTTTTTGATATGCATCTTCATTTCCCCTCCAACTGCTTGCACCCATTTAATTTTAGGGAAGGACATGAAATGGGAACTGCTGGCATATAATTTCCACCTCTGCAATAAGTCAGCCACAGTCTCGCTTTTCTAAGGACAGTGCACCCCAATGTATCCCTGGCCTTCATAAAGGATGGACTGCAAGTAGTGTACAAGTACGTGCTCTACCCACTCAAGGAAGGGCACAGCCACCTCTCCTCACCTGCACTATTAAAAGCAGCTGAGCTGCTTATCAAACTTGGGTCACCAAGGCCATATAGTCATGGCTCTGGCCTTCTGAAATATCAGTGGCATTGCTTATCTGGGCAGAGATGGTATACTAAAAGCCTGTTCAACTGCAACAGATAGATCAAGCTGGTGAGGTGTATTGACCTTGGAGGCATACCTCTTAACCTGCAGACAATGAAAATATGTTTAAAAACAATGGAAAATCAGTCTATATGGCCACAACAATAAGGATCAGCAAAACAATTACCATGAAATCTGCATATCTAATACCATAACCCCTCCCACTTTGATAGGAATGAAGGATACCACCAATAACAATAAAGCAATTTTCCACATCA
>NC_056725.1:10433153-10478153 GCF_019279795.1 Protopterus annectens
TAACTAATCAGAAAGGAAAAAATTTTTTTTTTAACCAAAGCGGGTTGCCTTAACGGGTTTGTAAAACAAAGGATGGTGTAAGGAGCTAGAGTCTACATTTGCTTACAAAACATTACACACATTGAATTGTTCGGGATATTTTCTTACCCCGTTTACTTTATTTGACATGGATAGTTGCACTGAATTTTCGACAGCTGTTTTTCAAGACTATTAACAGACTTTTAGTATGCTATTTTTAGTCTCCAAAAAAAATAGAATGATTATGGAAAACAATAATTTTACCCAAATTATAACTTAACTTAGAAAACCCTAACAGCTGTGCTCTGTGGCTGCTGGGATTACGGCAATACTTTAGTATGATAACCCCATTTAAAAGGTGAGCAGGAAACAGGCATAATTAAATGAATGTGCCTTCTTAAAATCTCATCCAAATGAATAAGACTGGAAAATAAATGCAATCTTCCTAAATGGCAAACCTATACTCTAACCCTGGTGTGTTTTTTTTTAAATAATAAACAGAAATTATTTTAGGGAGTGGATTCCTGATATCCTTAACATATATAATTCACTACAGGTAGTAGATGAGCAAGGATAAATACAACTGCCAAAGTTAAATGTAGTTGAGTGGATCCCATCTTTGTACCAAATTAGGGGCTCATGCAGCATTCCCAGAATGATGTGAGCTTCCTTCAAATCAGTTCACATACCTAAATCAAATCTGGTTACCAACAGTTGAATTACAACAGCTAATAGACCAAACTAAACAGAAAACAGCATTGTCATCTTATTATACAGCTGAAATGTATAAAGCCAAAACAGACACTGCTTGAAGAATAAGGGGGAAAACTGAACGGCATCTCCATATGACATTTCACAACACACAGTGCATAGGAGTCCCATGGACAGATATGCATAACTATTTTTCATACATGCCACGACCATTGACCCAGATATTTAACACTGCAAGAGATGTAATAAAAGCAAAGTACAGTTGTGTAAGTAAACTTACCATAACAGTAGTAATTTGTGACTGACCAGCTTTACAAAGTTTAAGGGTGCCTTCCACACACACACACCAACTCTCAGGAGCTGCCTTAGAGCATTTTCTGTCTAGGAAGGGAGGAAAGAGCCCTGAAAGAACAATGTTAGGAAAAAAATTAAACCGTAAACTATATAAAAAGAATGTATACATTTGTCCTCTGGCAACATAAAAGGGAAATAGCCACAATAAAAGGGCAAGAGAGTGGGGACACTACTGTGACAGTGATCTGTCTGAACATCTTCTGTTATTGGTAAGTTTACTTACACTACCGCACTGGTAGGTTACCACAGTTAAGAAAACAAAAAAATGGAGGGGGACAATAAGCAACAGACCCTGGAGAATGGTCCTAACAAGGCCTGAGCTGGAACATGAAAAGAAACACAGTCTGTTTTGAATTTGTAAAAGTACATACAGAGGACCAAGTTGCTGCCATTAGAATGCATAGAGTTCACCCCATTCCAGAAAGTCAGTAGACAGGCTAAAGCCCTTGTGGAATGGGCCCTAACCCAGGGTATAAGTGGTTGTCATGGTCAAGATACTACGGTGTTTTATATTTTTGACATTCTTTCCATGCTTTTTCCCTATCCTGCATTAGCATTCTACTCTTTTTGGACAGACAAATTGCATTATTTCTTTTCATTCTCTTCCTTCTAGGAGGTGCAAGGTTATTAAGGATATTTAGAAAAGTTGTACTTAATTCAATTACAGCATCGTCTAAGGGGAGGATTTTTAGGAAGATTCAGTTAATAGATAATAGTGTAGTATTGAACATTTCTGGGTTAAACTTGGAAATATTATATGTTGTTTTAGAAATATGCTGTTTAACTGGATCTGTGAGACATCTAGTCATATAGATTGGGAGATGATCACTGAGCGAGTCTGACATTGTACCTGTGGCAAAGTATTTGCTAGGGTCTCACACTAGGATCCCGTCTAATACAGAATTTGATGTCTTGTTATAACGTGTGGGTCTGTTCATTAGTTGTGTGAAACCATTTAAGTTCATGCTATATGTAGGGGAGTTTTGAGTTTATGTCCAACCAACTGACATGCACATCATCTAGTAAAGTTTTTAATTGTGGAAATTTTAAGAATATCCAATGTAGGATATCTTCCAGTATAGGTGTATTGTCACTAGGATGGATATAAATGACAGTAATACACATTTGTTTATAACTGTTTATTTTGAGAAAACCAGTAAGAAGCGCTGCTGAACTGAATTTTGGTGCTGGTTTGCTGTAAGGGGAAATGTGGTATATTCGGAAATATTCCTCTTTAAGGTGAAAACATCAGGCTTATGTTGGGTAATCCAGGCATGTAGTTCAGCAGTTTTATTTCTTATACTTCTAACATTTATTGCAGGAAAAAATTAGATCACATGAGCTGGGGACTGGCTGCTTTTGGGTTGCAGAAGTGTGTGGGGGAGAATTATCTTTGTGTTCATTGTGATAGGTGGGGCCAGAATTAGGATGTATATCTCCTCTTTGAAGGATTTTAGTCTATTGGGGAATAATGTATACTTGTTTTCTGGAGAGGATTCTTGCACTTAATTTTGTTTTGGTTTGAGATGAAGTGCAATTAATCAGCCTTTATTTGGAATAAAAAAGAGGGTCAATATTAAATAGAATCGGTGCAGTGTGTGGAGAGTGTAAAGAGGACGTATGGATACATGGTTAGGACAGAGTTGGAGAGATGTTACAATACATTACTGAGTCATGGTAGGATGAAAGATGGCACAGTAGGAGGAGAAGAATAGAAGATCAGCTGTAGAGTAGCATAATTAAGTACATAAATCTGCATTTTATAGATGTCAGGTGGTGGGGAAGCAGCAATGAAGAAGGGAACAAAAATTTGCAAGACAGTAGGAGATTCAGTGTTGGTGGATTCTGAAAGTTGGAAAAGGATAGGTAAGGAGAGAAGTATTCTCCAATAAAAGAAGAGAGGTAGGTTGTTCTGGTATCATCTTGGGAATGCAAGGAATAGAGGAATATTAAAGGCTAGAGTATAATAATACATTCAAAATAAGAAATGAGGGTTTATTTGGGAAAAGAAAAAGATACAAAGTGGAATAGATACGTACTGTTAGGAAGGGTTGTGATTACAAATGGATACAGTGCAAAGCAGTGTGGGACAGAGAAAGTTGGGAAATGGGTTTAAAAATTAAATAGAGATTGGGAAGTATGACACAAGAAATGATACAAGAAACAAACGTTTATGTATACAAGTAGTAAAGTCATTGGGGAGGGCTTTGGAATAGGAGTCACAAGTGAAATGTGTATGTAGGGCAATTTACAACTGAGATCAATCAGTTTATAGCCAGAACAAAGCAAGTAACAAAGAGATGCAAGCAAAACAAGTTGTCTGTCATTTCCAGAGATTAAATAAACTGGCATATGCAGTACAGTCTATTGGTCGAGAAAAACGGGAAAGTGGCCAACTTAGTAAGAGACCCTTAGAGTGCAAAGACTATTTCACAGAGATTTTCAATGACAGAGCAGGCTTGTATTTAACTAATAAAAGTTAACATGCAGCAAGGTTCTTTATGATAAATATGCTTATATTAAAAACTGATAAAATTCTCAGTAAACTTGTAAGTGTAGTACCTTATGGCAGACCCCTTACAATATCAAGGTCAGATGTAATGATCACAGGCTATTAAACTCTGATAAAATTCTCTGTAAACTTGTAAATGTGAGGCCTTATGGCAGAGCTCCTGCAATATGTAGCTCAGATGTAGTGACCGCAGGCTATTAAACACTGACAAAATTCTCTGTAAACATGCAGAAGTAGGGCCTTATGGCAGAGCTCCATCAAGTGTAAACTTCACATAAAAAATCAACATCTTTTACTCTCCTTTTTAGAACGCATTATTAATGACAGTCCTTGATGCTGCAACTGCAATACAAAAGGTGTTGTATACATCGCTACATGTGTGTCATGCCCTGCGTTCTACACAGGCAAGACCATCAGGACGTTACATGACAGAATTCTGGAACACAATATGGATATAAGAAAAAGAAGAGAGGCCAGTGCTTTATATATGCACACTATACATGTGATAGACAAAACAAAAGCAGGAATGAGAGGGGGTGACCCTGAATTAGAACTTTTAAACAAAGAGTTAGAATGGCAACTTAGATTAAATGCCAAAGAGAAGCCAGGCATTAATGACAATGCATCTCTGTTGTGTGTTCTAAAAAGGAGAGCAAAAGATGTTTGATTTTTTACGTGGAGTTTACACTTGATGGATATGGTTTATATGTTTTATCTGGTTTAAAGTGTTCATGATCTACCTTTTGCAAAGATTTGTTTCAGTTACTATTTTTACAACAGGCTATAGTTGCATTCCAGATATTTTATTTTTAACTTTTAACTGTTTTAACATTTTTACTATTTATTTATTAGATATTTTATTCTTCATATTACATAATTTGACATGGCAGGAAATGATGTAATGACTGACTTTAAGATCTGGTGCTATTTAAATAGAGCTTAAATATGTTTTCACTGACTCTGATGATGCCTTAATATTTTATCAGGTGAAAGCTCTTAGTCCGTTAAATTTGTATGTTAATTTATTTTATATTTTAATAGTATGGATACATTAAAGTGAGTGCTTTTTCTTTACCACAGGCAGTGGTTTTCTTATTTTTCTGTTATTTGTGTTTTAAGTTGTCTGTGTGGTGGTTTGGAGCAGCTATACTTCACTGTAAACTTGTAGGTGCAAGGTCTTATGGCAGACCTCCTGCAATAGTGAAGTCACAAGCTACTAATACCGACAAAATTCTCAGCAAACGTTTAGGGGTAGGACCTTATGGCAGAGCTCCTGCAAAATCGAGATCAGATATAGTGTCTGCAAGCTATTAAACACTGACAAAATTGTCTGTTTAGGGCCTTATGGCAGAGCTCCTGCAATACTGAGGTCAGATGGAAAGACTGCAGGCTCTTCTCTATGAAAGGAGATAGTGACTGAGTGTAAGAGGAGGAGGCAAAACATGAGTTGGTTCAAGTGCTGAAAGAGTAAGCTTTTCATGCACAAACTTTAAATCCCAAGTATGAGTCACCTGTTTCCAAGGTGGATGGATATGCAACACCTATTTCAAAAATTGTTAAGCTTGAGTATGGTTAGAAAGGGAAGAATCAAATGGCAGACAAGCAGAAATGGCCAAGAAATGTACCTTGATAAGGGACTAAGACTAGACACAAACTCACACAACGAACCAGAGGCAGTCTGGCCTGAAGAGGATCCTGGTTCCCATACTGGCAACATCTACAAACTCTTTTAAACTTGCACATATATGATTTCCTAGTAGCAGGTATTTTGCTTCATTTAGTACCTGCTATACACCCTCAGAAAAAAAGACACCTAAATGGTATTAAAACTCTATCATCCAGGCAGTTAGGTGAAGAGTCTTCAAGTCGGAGTACATCAAACACCTCCTGTCTTTTGTGACTAAATCCAGACTATAGTGAATCCTATGGCAATTGCCCTTGACTAGACTGAAAAGGAAGAACCATTGTTGCCTATGTCAAAAAGGTGTCATCCACACAGTTTTTGGAGGGTCCTCCTGGATCTTCAGAAACACCTTGGACATCAAGATAAAAGGTGGAAAGGCATAGTTGTACATTCTTGCCCAAGGGAATGAGAAAGCATCTGTCTTCAAGGAATACTGGAGCAGAATATAGAAGTTATGTTCTTACCATAACGTTCCATGAGCGTCACCTTATTGTGTCCCGGGGCCTAACGGAACACGAGAACTCACGGGCTGGAACCAAAAGTTAGCTCTATGCCTAGAAGCTAAATCCAACTATAATGAGAATGAGAAGTTGAGGAGTGGCAAGAATCAAGGAACTAATTTAATTTAGGTCCCAGGGAGGAAATTTCTTATAGGAGGTCTGAGTAGAAAACTCCTTTCAAAAAGGGCTGCAAAGCTTGTGGGACATTATGGCGAACTCTGAAATACCCACATGAAAATTGAAAATGATGCAGAAAGGAACTAAAAACCTCGAGAGGCCAGTAAGAGCAATGAGGATCCATGAGGCCTTCTGGCGATAGCTTTCTGTATATGTGCGTTGCTATCAGAAACCTGAAGAGAGAAATCGCCATTGCCACAGTCTGAGTGCTTCTCGACACAGGGGTAGGACCTGGTTCAATTAGTGAATAGCGTTTTAAGTCCTCCAAAGTTGCATAGCCGCATCAACATGTCACTCGCTTCTTTGATCAAGACCTGAGGCACCCGAGGCGGGCGGGCCGACTGTGGGGGTAGAACCAGGTTCTAAACACACTCCGCATGACCTCGGCAGCACCCCTGTCAGGCAGGGTCCGCTCGGAAAGCTAAAACCTCCCTCTGATGGCTCCCAGGCCGATGGGGCGACCAACTCGCCGCCCGAGCCCGAGAGGGGGGCGGTGGACACGATGGTATGCCTCACACCGGAGCCCGGCGATGGAAGTCGGCGCCGAGATTGGCTCAGCGGAGGAGCGATGTGAGGAGGTTTTTTGTGCCAGGTCTTATATTTTAGTTGTGTGTTCTATAAGGAGACAAACTACTTGAGGTGTTCCCCACAGCTAGATAAATTCTTGGATTGGGTTTTTATTCGTGGGGGTCTGTCTTGGTTTTGCTTAGCTTGTCTGCACTCAAGCTTTGCTCTGGCACAATGTATAAAGCTTAAAGAGTCAAATTGAGCTGAGATGGTATCTCCCATGCTATCGTATCAAGTCAGCAAAGAGGGTAAGATCTGCTACCCACTTGTTAATGTACCACATCACAGTGGTAGTGTCTGTGTAAACTTGCAGTGGCTCTGGGGAACGGAAATGATTTAAGGCTTTCAAAGCAATGATCACTGCCAAAGTCTCTCTTACATTAATGTGCTTATGTCTCTCGGCCTTGAGGATTCCATAGAACTTGCACTTTTGCCCTTTTTGAAATGGCTTCCCACACCAGGTCTGATGCATCTGTAGTGACAGACTGTAGGAGGGTAGGAAGGGAGTATGGGAGACCTGGACTGCAAAAAATCTATAGTCTACCGACCATGGAATCTCCTCCTTTCCAAATGCCAGCAGTGGTATCTTGAAAGGACAAACAGTGTAGATGCCGAATCCAGACTGATCTGAAGTACCATTATATTTCCCTCATGTGGAGTCTGGGAAGCATGAAAATTATCAATGCCATGTGCCCCAAAATCCATGGTTTTCATTAAAGTAACTCAGAAAGAATGGTTGAAATATCTTTACTTTGTCTGAAGGAAGAAAGGATCTTCCAAGGGCAGAATCTAGCAGACATCCCAGGAATACATTAAGAAAAGACTTCTGATAATTGGTTTGAAAACCTAGACTGAGTAGAAGATTCTGAACAGCTGCTGAAGGCTCTTGACATCTGAAAAGAGAGTCTGCAAAGATTAGGCAATTTTCAAAGTATGGGAAAAAAGTGAATGCCTTGAAGTCTGCAGTAAGCAAAGACTGGGGTTAGACACTTTGCAAATACACTTGGAGCACTGGAAAGTCAAAACGGCAAGACAGACAGACAAGTGATAACGTGAGACACAGGAAATCTTCAGAAATACCTGAACTGTACACCAGCAGTAAAGTGATGACAGGCATTCTTTAAATCTAGTTTTACAACGAAAAACAGAGAAGGCATCAGAGGTACAAGGAACTTATGGGATAACATTTTGAACTTTGGAATCTTGAAAAAATGATTTAGAAATAAAAGATCCAGTAGAAGCCCCCAGCATCCTTCCCTTGTTGGTACTAAAACAAATCCTTGAATAAAAGCCATTGCCCAAGCTGCAATAAGGCAGTGGTTCTATAACTCCATTTGCCAGCATCTGGTGCAGTGTGGGGGGAAGGGGGGAGACTTGATTCACAGGCAAGAAGCAATCCTCCCTGGAAAGGAGGGGGAATTCTCATTGCCAAGTGTACCTCTGTTGGATTACTAAAACCCTTCAGTCTGAAGCTATCTGGTACCACAAAGATAGATGAAACCTTAAAGACTGACAGACTGCCAGGGTAGGAAGGGGAAGAGCTAGAACAGACAGTCATGCTGACTTAACAGGACTGTTTTTGAGCTTTTGAGGTCTTTCCTTTCTTTTTAGATCCTCCTTGCCATTGCATTTTGTAATCCTGTTTGATGGCAGTTTACTGCTTAAACTGCTTACTTAAAAAACATGAGTTGAGGAGGAGAAATTCCTATTTGTTTTTAAAATGGAGGGCTGAAAATTTTGAGTTACTCCTTGCATCAGCTTTCTCCTTTCATGGCACTTCTTTAGCAGCTCAGTTACAGATTCGTCAAACAGAACTTCCTTATCTTAGGGAGAATTTAAAATTTCAGTCTTAACATCTTCCAGAGGATTTCAAGAATGAAGCTAAGCTAATCACCTGTTTATGTTAGGAAGTTTTAGTTTGCACTCTAGTGGCATTCAAGTGGAACCAAATAATGTCTATGTTCAGTATTACTTAAAGAACCCAAGAGAGTGCAGTTTTGTGGCTGGCCAACGGACTTTTTGAACTACAAAAAAGTCTTTGCTTTTATATATCTGTTGTGTTATGCAATTCTTAGCTCATTTCCACACACCTTTGCAATGTCTGGCAATCCACTATTGGAAATATTCACCAAGAGCCTCGTTACACAAGTCCTGTAAGTAATGTTTTGCTGTTTTGCACTTAATTTTCTATATTACTAAGTGTTATTTGCTAGTTCTGCCCAGATTCTGCATTATTAAATATTTATTTTGTCTTTATCTGCACCTCAATTACTATTTTTTGTAATCTAATTTAGAAAGTTTTAGTTTGCACTGTAGCGGCAGTAGAGGGGGAACCAAGTCATTTACGTAGTTAGGATTACTTAACGAACCTATGATAGTGCTGGTTTGTGACTGGCCAGAGGACTGTTACTTGTTTTTTGTATTTCTTTGCTCATATAAAGTTGTCACAGTTGCATGATGCTGCTCATCATGCAATAGTGATTAGCTATGCCTTGTATAAAGGTAGGTAATTCACATCTCAATTTTCCACATGAAAAATAACCTATTAAATTTCTTGAGTACTTAGCTGCATGATAAGCCCTGGTTTTCAAACAGAAAAGCATTGCTACACTTGTTCATACTAAGATTGTAGTTTTTAGCCAGACAGCACCTAAACAAATCAGTAGTTAACCCTTCACCCCCCTCCCTTGTAGCTCACGCAATAGACATTTAAAACCACAGATTTGCACCTTCCTACTTTTTCTGCAGCCAGCTTGCTGGAAATGGGTATCTGAGACAATGCAGCAATTGCCTCATGTTTATTGACAACCACTTAATTCTTAAGCTATCTGAAACATTGTGCGAGATATGTAGTTATACAATGTCATTGGAGGCAAGACTCTCACATACAGATGCTACAAATATCAAACAGGTTGTCAGCAACACACATAACACCACAGTTTACCTACACACCAAACACACATATCCACATATGCTGAGGCTCTTAAAACTAATCTACCTAAATCTCAAAGGACTCTCAAGATGCAACTATAGCCACAACAACCTCACAAATACTCCACTCAAGTAGCAACCATCACAAAACATGCACCTATAAAACCCATGGTGTCTTAGTTTGAAAGCCCATAAGGCAAACTTCCATACAACCCAACATCTTAGTCATAGGAGACTCCATTGTAAAACACACTGATGGACCACTCACAAAGCTGAGCAAGGAGAGGCTAATAGGGCTTCCCATATAACGTATGCACTCAAGTCCTTGTACCAGAAGTACACATATGACACAGTCATAGTACACGTAGAAGTAAATGACATGGACTATATGAAGAAAGACAAGATAGAGCTCAGAATATGTGTCCGAGGCAGGAAGAAATCTAGCCCTGAGCAGCATTTATCTTCACCTAGAATTATGCCACAATATGAACAAATGATAAAGACTTCAACAACTGGCTTAGCCACTGGTGTCATTCAAAGGGAGTAAAGTAAATATCTGCCTGGGAGGACATGGTAGATAGTCTAAACTGTCCCTCCAAGGCTTCTGTATATTGGCAAAAACCTTATCCACCCCCATAATGATTTTTTTTTGGCAAAGTCAGTCTCCAAAACCTTTTAACATTATGAAAAAAAATTCTGATAACAATGCAATAAATCCTGTAAATCTTTATTTTCCACACAGTCAGAAATCAACATAATTTTCTGTTTGAGCAGTCCCATGATATGCTGTTGATAGTTTAGCATATGGAATTGACAGTTTAAAGCCCTGATTGCTAAGGTTGCAGAAGTATAAACCTTTTTACCCCATCTATCCAGCGCCCTGGAGTCTCTATCAGAAGGGGTAGTATTTTTAGCAGTAGAAGCCTTAATGCCTTTGGGCCCCTGAGAAATGGTTTCAGGGTCCGCAACAGGATTTTTGAAAAGGAATTTGTGGGACTCAGGAACCCTGTAGTATCCATCTGGTTTACTAGGGGCCGGAGGCAAGGAATCAGGGGCCATACTGGATTCTGAAAACACATCACCAACAATGTCTAGTACAGGAGGTATAGCCAAAGGCCTATGCTGAGGAAAAAGAAGGAAATCCCTAAGCCACTTTTTGGATTCAGAAAAATCCTGACTTTTCCCTTTAAGGTATGTAAAGATTCCCCAAAAGAAAAATCCTCATGGGGAGAAGCAGAGGGAATGGAATCCTCTGCATCAGAGTCCTCATAAGTAATTATGGACAAATACAGGTCATTAGAAGAGACAGAAGAAACAGAGTCCTGTTCAGAAGATTGATAGTCAAGTTCAGCCCTAGGCCTCTTAGCAGGGGGGGGGGGTGACTACCCATGATTAGAGTAATTAAATCTTCAGCCATTTTGATCATTTGTTTTTTTAGGCATAGGGGCCTGAACATGTGGCCTGGGTGTCGGTTTTTTTAGACATAGATCGAGATTTAGGCCTTAGTATTGAAGGTGGAGTTGGTTTAATATGTAAGGCTGTAGGCCTGAATACACCCTCAGAAGCCGGTGCCTGCACAGCGGCTCCGTACCCATCCAAGGTAGAGACATCCGCGGGTTCCATAGGTGAAGCATCTTGCGGCATAACGGACTCCGAATGGGTCTCAGTAGAGGCCTGCGAATCAGAAGTAGCGTGTATCAGGGGCTGCGAAAGCACCTCACTGAGTACCAGTGAACTGGCGACTGGCTTAGGAGAAGCGTTGTTGGCAGTTTTGGACCTCAATGGCCTGTCTCTGTCTTTTTCTTTGCATTTTTTCAGTATTCCGGTTGTCGGACGGCTAACTGACATAATTTTTGGATAATTAAACCAAGAACCGAAATATTTAGAAGCAAAAACGTACCGACGATGAATAGTGCGCTGATTAAATAAAGCACAAAACCGACAGCAATATACGTTGTGGTCAGGGCCTAGGCAAGGAATACAGTACAAATGAAAACCCTTATGAGGTATTTGCTTCCAACAAGTAATACAATTATTAACTTTTACTGACATCGGTAAGGAGCAAGAAAAAGTTTCCTCAACGGGGTACTAAGCTTTTAGTTGAAGTCTTCGGTTCTGAAACTCGAAAACGAAAATTTCAGGAGTCGGCCGACCGGCACTTGCGAACTGCTTCTGCTTCGGGCATGCGGCAAGAAAGACTGATGTAATGGCATCGGCTGCATGTTTTATACCCCTGACGACCTGACATCATTGAAGAAGGGACAGCAACCGATGCAGGACCCAAGACTTTGTTAATCAGGCCGACTGAGGGCAACCTGCCAGCAGATTACCCAAATGTAATGACTGCAACAGTGAAACACGAAAAACATCAATAAATACATGCTCTGCAGGCACTCCTGACCCTAGAATACACTGCTATATGCAACAACATTGAGATTTGGCTTAAGAATATTGAAAGCACCCCAGCTGTGCAAGGTTCCAAAACACCCACCCTAGATAAAGGCATTAAAGATGGCAGGGTCTCTAAATTCATAAACAAAATTTCACCCCCAGACTAGTTAGGCACAAAAACATCATAGAATTCCTCCTTGTCCAACATATCCATTAAACAAAATTCCACATGGCATTGTAGCTAACTACAGAACCTCCTCTATGCTACCCTTGGCCCATATCTCCTACCAGAGTAGTTTAGAAGCCCTAAGCATTCAGCCAAGTACCACTTTCTTAGGGGACTTCAACTACCCCTGCATTAACTGGGAAGCATACACATCCCCAAACATGTATGCCTAGAGAGTTCTGGACTTCATAAAAGCTGACTCACTGGACCAGATAGTTTGCACCCCTACTGGGGGGAGAAAAATCTGGACTTGGTTCTCACCAACATGAAACAGCTCTGTTCCATATCAGTTGTAACATCCTCCCTATTCAAATTGGAACCTAAATCTGTCAAATTTCACCATAAGACTGAAGCCAGAAACATTCTCCAATAACTCAGTATTCAAAGATTATGCTAAAGCCAATCTTCTAACATTGAGATATTGGTTTGTCAATACAAATGACCTGGAACCATTAGTCAGAAAACCCACTGGGGGAATAAGATCTTGGATCTTATCCTTACTAATATGGGATCATCTTGCACCTTGTTCATCCCTTTCATATCATCATCACCTGTTAGGTCTGAACATAAAGTAGTTGCCTTCAAAATAAAATTGAAACCAGACATCCCTTCCACCCATGATAATTATAGAAATTTATTTAAGACAAACTACCTACTCTAGCTGATACACTGGCAAGCTTTGAATCCTCATCAAACTCAGTTAACTCCAATGAATACACAAAAATGTTGACCACCACACTATACCAGCATATAAACAGCTGCAGAGATGCACCTGTACCCTGTAGAAACAAGTGCAAACCTTAGAAACAAACCCACATGATAGCATCATAATATCAACTTGCTTTAAACTAAACTCTTCCACTCCACTAAATTCAAAACCTAATCCACTTACTTCAACATCACATCCAGTAATAAGACTTTGATTGAACCAGTACCATCCACCCTTCTTCTCTGTGTTGTTATTGATCAAAATCTGAAGTTCAACTTACACATTGCCCAGACTGTAAAAAAGTACACAAGAACATAGCTGCCTTATACAGATGCAAAAACTACCTCACCACAAACTCTAGAATAACCACGGGCAGAACTCATCTTTCGTCAACTTTACTATACACCTCACCCATCCTTACCAACCTCTCCAAATCAGACCTAAGCAAGCTAGGTGCCTGCTATAATAAGATAGCTAAATTTGCCACTAGCTGTCCTCCTAGAACCCATCATTGTAAGGCCCTAAGACAACTATCTTGGTTAGAACTACCCTACCAACTCATTCTCACGCAACTCTCTACCGCCCACCAAATGTACTATAAACCCGATAAAACACCAGCTCTACAAGGCATCTTCAATCCCCATATAAGTACCCATCCACTAAGATCCACTAATAAAGCTCTAATTGAAGTAATCAGGAGGAAAAATAGCTCAATTGACTCTCTATACTCCTACTACATTGCTAAACTGTGGAATGCCTTACCACTTGAAATTAGAACTATAACCAGCTTAAAAAAACTTCAAGTATCACATTAAAGCCCACCTCACCAATTCCAGGACTTGTACATGTACTGGGCATGGGTAGCCCAAATCATGGAACTAGCTGATTTTAAAATTTGAATTGCATATGCATTGAATTTAAGCCATATGACTACCTTATGTTGTTTTTTTTCTTTCTCACTGTTAATATCGACCAGATTTTAAGTCTTCAGTTTGATATGTTACCTGTATATAAGACTAAGTATCGTAATTGCACACTTATTGTATAAAATGTCACTACCTGCTACTAATGTAAGAAGTGTCTTCTAGAAGCATTGTTATACAAGATTATTGGTCTTGTCTCCCAGCTGACCAATTTATTCTGTTCGTCTTTTTACCGTTATGAATGTCTGTTACTATTTTTTTCTTTATTTTATTATACAATTTTCTTTCTACTAACAAAATAGTTTACTAACAATGGAGCTTTTCTCCCCAGGCGTCCGCTCAAAAAGGGTTTTATGCCAAGTCGGACTCTCCAGGTAAACAAATGTAAAGTAAATAAAATAAAATAAAATTTATAATAAAAGGAAAATAATTTTGACCAAAAGTAAAAGGTGTATTTCCCAGAGTATTAGAGCCCTTGTCATTGAAATAAACAAACAACTCAAGAACTTAATAAAATCCACCAAAGCCAAGTCTGAGGCTGAAATAGCTTCCCAAGCTAAAGGCAATCACAAGATATTTTGTAGTTATGTTTGTAATCTCAAAACCAAAATGCAGCAATACGCTGATCTGATTGTGAACAATGTCGCGAACCTACTAGATAATATATTTAGCTATAACTTTACCCCCTCTTTCCTCCATCTGTTCGTCAAGCCACATCTGAAATTGGCTTGCCTCCAGCTATCACATAAGATCAAGTCCTAAAAGCACTATGAAAAGATAAAAATACTGCATCCATGGCTCCTGACAATAACCCTGGATGCATCTTAAATAGCATGAAGCATGACTTAGCCACACCCCTAACACACTGTTCAATCTCAGCCTCCATACAGGATTTGTACAAAGGGAATGGAGAACAGCTACAGTCACTCCCCTGCATAAGGGAGGGCCACGCACAGATCCCGGCAATTACAGACACGTAAGTCTGACCAGCCTCATAAGCAAATCCATGGAACTAATCAATCAGGACATAGGGAACTTCCAAACACTGGCCACATCTCAGTTTGGATTCATCAAGGGCAGGTCTTGCTTACTCAACCTGGTTAGTATTTTTTAAAAGGTGATGTACATTTCTTCATATTCAGTGGAGTTAACTGGGTTTGTTGGGGGACTGAAGCTATCCAATGTATTGCTTAAGAGTAAAGACAATCACAAGGCATTTTTAGTTATGTTCATACTCTCAAAAGGTCAATGCAGCAATGTGCTGAGCTGATTGTGAACAATGTCACCTACACTGTGGCTGAAGCATACCTCTCAAGTGTACCTCATTACAAGGAGGGAAACTCTCATCATGGGCCTTAAAAGTTCATGTTCCTCGAAGTTCCTCAAAGTTCCACATTGAAAGAGTCTGTCACACATTCAGTGTTAGGAATTTTTATTAAGTGAAATCTATGGTAAATAGAAATTAATCATATTAATTCATTAAAGGATCTTCTTTATAAGTAAAACCAGCATATTTTAACCATCCTATGACCTTCCTAGTTGAAGTTGTTAGTAGGCCATTTGTATGTGTTCCACATTTTGCTCATTTGTTCCACATTATGAAGGTGAGTGTTCCTCATTTTGGAGATGGAAGGTTGAGAGCTATGGGCTGAAGACACAGCAAACCTACTGGCTGATAAATTTATCTCTAACTTTATCCATCTCTTCCCTCCATCTGTTTCTCAAGATATACCTTAAACTGTCTCTCCTCCAGTTATTACACAAGACCAAGTCCTAAAAGCTAAAAATACTGCATAGATGAGTCCTGACAATATCCCTGGATCCATCTTAAATAACGTGAAGCACAATTTAGCCACACCGCTATCTCAGCCTCCATACAGGTTTTGTACCAACAGAATGGAGGGCAGCTACAGTTATTCCACTGCATAAGGGAGGATGACTTTCCACAGACCCAGGAAATTACAGACTCATAAGTCTGACCAGCCTCATATGCACAGCCATGGAAAGACTTATCATTGAACTAATCAATCAGGACAGAGGGAACCTCCAAACACTGGAACTGTCTCAGTTTGGTTTCATCAAGGGCAAGTCATGCTTACCCAACCCGGCAGATTTTTTAAAAAGATCACCAAAGCAGTGAATGAAGGCAAAATGGTATGCACTGCATATCTCAATATGGCCAAAGCTTTTGATACAAGTCCCCACTAAGGCATAGTAGAAAAGCTAAATAAATTGGGAATAAACCCCTATGTCACCCTTTGGATTGCCAACTGGCTTACAGATATGATGCAGGAAATCAGAATAGGGAAAGAGACTAGTCACAAGTGGAGTGCCCCAATGTTCTGTGCTGGGACCTCTCCTGTTTGGCATCTACTTTTCTGGGGTAAATGCCAATACCAAAGGGCACTGGCTGATTAACTTTAAAGATGACTTCAAGCTTGGAGCAATCAATGAATCCCCGAATGACTTAGCCATCCGGCAGGAAGGTTTGCCCCAAACAAATAACTACTGCCAAAAACATGGAGTGAAACTAAATGACAAAAAATGAATTAATGTATCCTCTGGGAAGCCATCTATCCCAGGGAATTACCACATTAACAATATGGCCCTAAGAACTGAACCAGTTATTCAGGATTGCTAAACTTATGTGGCCAGTGACTTTTGATTAACATGTCCCTTGCACAACTTGTAAACAAAGGGATTGTGTCTAGATCTAGGGATGTCATTGTCCCCAATTACGCAGCCCTCATTATGCCAATCATTGAATATAATACCCCCTTTGGCATGTATCTGTCCAGACACATGAAACATGTAACAGCTGGAATGTCCAGAAAGATGCTTTACTAAAAGGATACAAGACCTAAACAACATGTCCTACATGGACTGACTCAAAGCCCTGCCAATATACTTGGTATCCTACACACTGATAAGAGGTGACCTGTGTCTGGCATATAAGGTATCCTCCAACCAAATAATGCTGGATTTACTGCACATCAGAAAGTCAAATGGCATCAGAAATACTTGGTTTAGGGATCTAAACCTCTTCTGAACAAACATCAACAGAACAGTTTGGAGGGACAGGCATATCTCACAGAGGATACCACTGCTCTGGAAGAGACTCTCCATCCACATAAAACAAAGTTCATCCCTGCCCATATTCAAGCGCACTACAAGAGATAATTTTCACATGCCTGAGTTATTCTGATTTGGGTGGACAGAGGCTGGTGCAGAATAGACCACTGAGTTGTTAGGGTCCATTTCAGAATTCTAATATGGTATCTTACTAATGGAACCAAAACAATTGCAGGAGACACTGACTCCAACACCTGAAGGATCAATTGAGCTGATAGAGAAGAACTTTGGATTATCTTTTTTACTTAAAATCGAATAGTCTGTACCGTTGCTAAGGGAAGGCAGGCTGTCACTGATACTGTACTGAACAAGGCCACAGTGAACTCCAATGCTTGAGATGGTTCTAGCTGAGATTTGTTGTGAGAGATGGTAATTCCCAGGTGAGAGCATAACTGGAGTACATAATCTCATGCTTTGATCAGAAGATGCCTGGTTGAAGCAGTTTTAAACCAGTCATCTAAATAAGGAAAAGTACAGTTGTATACACTTACCATAAATGTAGATGTTCGAGTGTATTCACTGTTGCAGTCATCACATTTGGGTTATCCCTGCCAGGGTAGCCCTCGGCCGGCCCGAATACCAGATACTTAGTATTTCTGCGTCAGTTGCTGTCGCTTCAGGACTGACGTCAGGTCGTCAGCAGTATAAAGTAAGGCAGCCAACGCCATTACATCAGTCAAGTAGGGGCCAGGTTCTGGTGGAAGAACCCCACCAGTGGAAAATAAAAAACAATATGTCCCTTGTAAGGAAAGAGAAGAAAGGGGGATGGAGGGAGGGAAACCAGGACTGCAACAGTGAGTACACTCTAACATCTACATTTATGGTAAGTGTACACAACTGTACTATGTTCTTCGTGTTTCACTGTTGCAATCATCACATTTCAGTTGATTCCCAAAGCTGAGGAATGGGTGGAGGCAGTCAAGGAAACTAGGGGCTGGCTAGGATGTCCTGCAAGACTGCAGAGGCAAACCCTGCCCTGGATTTGAAGAAGAGAGGCAGGAGGTAATGTTTGGTAAAAGTGTGAATGGATGTCCAGGTGGCAGCCTCCAGGATGTCCCTGGTGGGGACTCCTCTGAGGAAAACTGCAGAGGTGGAAGCTGCTCAGGTGGAGTGTGTCCTGACCCCCTTTGTGGGAGGCTTTCCATGCTGTCTGTAGCAGAAATGGATGCAGTGTGCTATCCATTTCGAAATGGTTTGTTTGGAGATGGCTTTGCCTTCTGCTCTTGCAGCAAAGCTAACCAGCAACTGGTCAGACTTTCTGAAGGATTTAGTCCTGTTAGATAGAATATGAGCTGTCTGTGCACATCTAGAGAGTGCAGAATCCTTTTCTCCCTTGTTCTGGGGATTAGGAAAAAAAGGTGGGCAAATGAATGGATTGGTTGAGAGCCACACTGGAAACGACCTTGGGCATGAAGGATGGGATGGCTTACTGAAGCCATATAGGAATTCCAGGACTGTAAGCAAAAATATCTGGCTACAATAAGGGCCCGACGATGGATTGTTCTGGCATTGAACAAAGCACAGAAGCGACAATGGGGGATGTCGTGGTCTGGGCCTAAACAAGTGACGCAGTAAGAATGGAAGACTCAGTGTGGTATTTGCTTTCCACAGGTGAGACAATTATTAACTTTTTCTGACATCGGTTAGTGCAAGAAAAAAGGATCCCCAACTGGGTACTTAGCTTTAGAAGACGTCAACTTCAATTCGGTAGATGAAAACTCGGGTAGTGGCTGACCGGCACTCGTGCAAACTGCTTCTGCTTTGGGCTCCATGGCAAGAAAGACTGATGTAATGGCATCGGCTGCCTTACTTTATACTACTGGCGACCTGATGTCAGTCCTGAAGGGACAGCAACCAACACAGAAATACTAAGTCTCTGGTATTCGGGCCGGCTGAGGACTACCCTGGCAGGGATAACCCAAATGCGATGACTGCAACAGTGAAACACGAAGAACATCACTCGGAATCCCTGCAGTCTCAAGTAAGCTGCTATTACTGCCATGCATTTAGAAACACCCTGGGTGCTCTGGTGAGGCTAAAGGGCAGAGCTCTGAATTGGTAATGACCATCTCCCAGCCAGAAGTGTAGGTATCTTTTGGATTGTCTGTTCATTTTTGTATAACAGTACACATCCTGAAGATCTATTTAGCACATCCAGTCATCCTTCTGCAGAAAAGGCAGAATGAAAAGAACTGTGACCATCCAGAACTTTGTGTACTGAACTGACTTGTTCAGATTGCTGAGATCCAACAATGGTCTCCAGTCCCCTGTTTTCTTTGGCACTAAAAAGAATTGCAGGTTCCGGACTCTAGCTGGTCTGGGGGTCCTCTTGGATGACTCTTTTTTTCTAGCAGATTTTATATTTCTTGTGCTTCTGCTTTTCTCTGACTGAGTGTAACATCAGGAATTTTGCTTACTGCTAGGGGTAGGGACAAAGGTATTATATAGCCTCTGGAAATAACCCTCTGCACCCTCGAATCTTTTGTAATATCTTGTCAGGCTCTTTGGTGCTGGGATAAACGATCCCCAACTGCCTCCAAATGTGGACAATCAGGTCTACTTTTAGGAGGGCTGGTAGGATCTGTCAGAGAAAGTATCTCTAGACCCTTGGTTCAGCAGGCCTCTTCTGCCACATGGGTGGCATCTTCCATAGAAGTTCCCTCCTCTGCCCCTAGGGAACTGTCTCCATGTGGATCCTGGAAGGGACCCTGGGACTTCTTAAACCACATTTTTGACCACTTTTGACCAGTTCATTGATTCTTATAAAAGGTCCTTTGAGGAGTCGAAAAAATGGATGCCCATAGCAGACAGGGTTTTACTTTCCTGCTCACACCTGGATAGCGTGTCTTTAACTTTAGGGCCAAACAAAGAACTTCTGACAAAGGGAGAATTGACAAAGGAAGACTTGAAGGGTTCCGCAAAATCACACAGTATGCACCTTAATGGAAATGCCTGAACACACTGCCCTTGAGGTACCTTCAGCTGCATGTGAAATGAGCCTCATGGACAAATTTGAAACAGACTGTAAGGTAGCCAACTGTGAGGCAATGGAACACTGCCTCAGAAGTAATGGTCCCAGAGAGGGATTTGGTAAGTTCTTTAATGAGCTCCCTCTGGAATCTGGTGAAGTGTGCCAAATAATTCAGTAATCAAACTGCTAAGGTCGTTGAAGCATATACATGCTTCCCAAATCTGTCCAGCAATCCAGACTCCCTGTTAGGGGGATGAACAAATGAACTCTGTTCTGCGAGTTCCTTTTTGTGGCTGCCTCTACGACCACGGCATCTAATAATACTCCTTTGTTCCAAAATTCCCTATCTTTGGGAGGTGCCAGGATTCTGACTGGTCTCTTGGGATCAGCTCAACAGAGTCAGGTTCATGCCACACTCACCAATAAATCAAATCAATGAGACTGTTGGCAGGCAGAATCACCCAGGAGGTAGATGGGCCAGATCCAAAGGCTTTCAAGAATACTGAGTCCTCTTGGGATAGGTTGTCGGTAGACTAGCCACCCCTTTGCTTGAGGAACCCCAAGGTGTCTTCAAAAAATACATCGTCGGGTAGTGATCTTATAGACCCTTTCCCCTCATCAAAATCAGTATCTTCTGTGACTGACTCTTGAGGAGAGTCTAAGCACCTTCTTTTGTACTTTCTCTTCCTGGGGACTTCTTTAGCACAATGTCCGGAGAAGTATTAGAAGATATGAGTATACGCTGGTGGGTATCCTGGAGACATTGGACTGGCTGTCCCCATGGAGCAGGTTGTTGAGGCTCAAGACACAAAGACAGTGGGGTTTGGAAAGTAGGATCCGGGGGGGGTGTCCTTCCTCTAGGAGTAGAGAAAACTCTCCACTATCTCTAAAGCACAGTGTCCTAGACAGAGAGAGACTGATGGTTCTGAGAAGACATGCTTCTAGACTATTGGCTCCTTAAGACCCGAAGGCAGACCATTCAAGGCAGTGGTCAGCGCCCAGCTGTCAAATGCTGAGTCTCTGAGAGGCACAGATGGCTCCGAAAATTTCAGAATTGACTCCAACACCTTGGACCAGGCAACGACGCTACAGCTCCGAGAGTCATCCGGCTCCAACACACTTGGAGCCAGTCCACTCAAAGATGGCACTGGAGTGGAAGATACAATGATCTTCACATCCAACACAGATGGCTCTGGGATTTTCAGATCCAAGTGCTCTGAAACCATTGGTCAGATCACAGAAGGACTCAAAATAGGTGGAGTAGTACTGATAAAAGTCTCTGAACCCAATTGGGTAGGAGCCTGAAGAACACCCATTAGAATTTATGTTGAGAGAAATTTCCCCATCATCCTATGCATATCTGCTTCAGTCAAACTTCTGGAGGTCTGGAGAAACGAGAGGAAGCAATTGACTAGGTCCTGCACTGGTGATGTCTCTCTATGAAAGGAGATGGAAAGCGGGAAGGTATGGGATCCAAAGACAAAGAATACTGGGTCCAAGGAAGCTTTTTTGGATCAGAGTGGGTTGAATCCAATGATGCAGATTCTGCATCACAAGGTGCCGGCTCTGTGGATTTTGCTTTCAGATCCAATGGGGTCAGATCTGATAGTTTAGAGGTCTTAAGAGGTGGCTCTACATTAGAAGCAGAGCTCAGAGCATAAGATCTAGAATGGTCCGAAAGACACTTCTTGGCCTCGTTTTTATCCATTTTCTTGGAGGTTTGAGCCTCAGATGCTGTCTCAGAAGATGTGATAGGAAGTAAACCTCATAAAATCTTATAGTCCAAAAGGGCCTGAGGATTATAGGCCTTACATATCTCACAAGGCGAATTCAAATGGGTTGAGCCTAGACAATAAACATACGAGTCATGTACATCCAATAAAGGAATCCTGTAGCCACAGGCCTTACATTTCTTAAAATTCAATGTTTTTTCAGCCATGGTAATATTATCCAGCAAGAGAAATGACAATTAAATAAATAAATAATTTTCCCCTTATTTATTTTTAAGTAGGAAATAAAACTGCTATTTTCTCACAAAAATAACAACCAAAGCTCGAGAGCTAATACCGAATACATCTTACCGGAGTGGCACCAAACGAGATCTGAGGTATGGTAGGGGACTAGGGCATTGTGGGTAAGGAAGGAGCTCGAGAGTTTTCAGTATCCACAAGTCATAAAACGTAGTCAGGTCGGATCCCAAGCCATTTGCTGAAAATGAAAACAGACATCATCAGATCAGAAAATTTACCTCAAGACTGCTCCCTGTACTACTAATGGACAGGGCAGTTCCTAAATGCTTTATCCCTAGCATGGGTCCCCTCAAATTATCTGTTATGACCCCAATTATTCTTATTAAGAGTTGTTGTTGTGTGTCTTTCGGCTTATCCCAGTTAGGGGTCGCCACAGCGGAACTCCAGTCCGCTAATGTTTGGTAGTGGATTTTTACATGCCGAGTTACCAGCCCTAATGCACAACCTTCAACGAAGGCACACCCATTCACACATGCCTCCACACAGAAGACGCTCTAGCTGACAATCGAACGCGACAACGTCTTGCTGTGAGGCGACAACGCTACCGCAGCACCACTACTGCAAAATAATTATCAACCAAGGGATGGGTTAATTTGAGCACTAAATGGGAAACTGGCTAGGCTTAAAATGGCGCACAGCTAGCCTACTATGCACTTATGAACCTATGAAATACGACCTGTGGCAAAATTCAACATTCCCTCCCACAGTGATGACCCCTCCATGAATGCAAAATCCTTCATCTCAAAATTCTACGCATACGTAAATAGCTGCATAAAAGCATTTCTCCCTCTCCGAAATAAATATAACACCAAATTTAAAAATAAATCCCTATGGTGGAATGCACACTTATGTAAGAACTTACCATAACAGTAGATGTTCGAATACTACTGCTGCTGTAGTCTTTGGCCATTTGTTTCCTGACTAAGAAGCAAATGGCCTGCTTCAAAAGCCCTGGCTCCGTCCATATCTTTCACAGGGCTGCTGATTGACAGGTACCAATAATATAAATAACAGCCAGAAGGAAGTGACTTCAGGACTTTTTTGAGTGTAGATAAAATAGGAAGCAACCTTATCCTTAACCTCTGATCAGATATAAACACAAAAGCATTTTATATATCCAAAACACAATTATGTATAGGAATGAAAAGGGGTCAGTGGGTGGGTGTGGCTACTGCAGCAGTCTGGAATTCCAGCATCTACTGTTACGGTAAGTTCTCACAACTGTACAACGTTCATCATTCCCACTGATGCAGTATCCTTTGGTTATTCAGGTTGATTATAAAAGCTTATTTAACCCGAGAGGGTGAAGGATAAGGGTTCAGGTGTCCCTGGAAAATAGTCCTTGCAAAGCTAGCTCTGGACCTGGAAAATGAAGCCAGTCTGTAACGCTTTGTAGATGTATTTGCAGAAGATGAATTACCTGCCTCTGGAATGCTTCTAGAGTCCACTCCTTTCCAGTATGACATTGTACACAACAAGGCAAACAGAAAGTGTGCCTTGATACTGCCTAGAACCACAGTAAGTGTGAAGATAGGTGAAGGCTTCCAGCCTAGCCAGACAGAATTTTGTAGATAATTCTGTCATTTGTAAATATTCATATAAGCCACAGGTTTGTTCTCTTAAATGGAAGAAAATGGTGTTAAATGTGGAACTGCAAAAATGTAACAACAGTGCACTGTGCTGTAGGAAAGCTGATAAGTCAAGCATTGTGTAATTGTTTGATCACAAAACCCAGAGCCAAGATGGCTGGATGAAGGAATTCTTGCTTTTGTTTTCAGAGTAGAGTTAATTGCCATAATTTGCATGTATAATGTATTTTATTGCTGCAGCTCTCAGACCAGGTTTAAGATCAAAACAGCTGTTACATTCTGAGCTTCTGGGAAACAGAAAGTAATGATGTAATATGAAATGAGTCAATGGTACTGTTTTATCAATTTAAGGACAGAGAGACTCGGAGCATTTTGCATTTGTCTTGAGAACATCCAACATCACCAGCACTCTGTCTATGCTCTATATGTAAGTTTATTTTAGAACTGCATTTTTTCCTAGATATAGCAAGGAAATAGGAAGATTAGATTAGTTTTTTTCTGCATTGATGTCAGAACTTTTCTACTGTATTATTTTAAGCATTTCCCTGTGATCTCTGAACTCTTGGCTAACACTGTGTAGTAAGAACTATTGTCTTGTATTTGTATTATTAAATATTTTTAAACCTTTCAGCTGTGGCTGTTTTGTATAGAGATAATTTAAGCTCTAGAGTACATTGCATATATATATATATATATATATATATATATATATATATATATATATATAGAGAGAGAGAGAGAGAGTGATACTGTACAAAGCCATTCCAAATAAGCCTTGACTGTTCAGTGGCACTTACCATTTAGATAATAATATTGCACAGTAATAATTGGATACCCTTTGTTAAGGGCCTTTTAAGTAGCTGATAAATATTAATGGGTGATGGCAGCAATTTCTACTGCATAGTATGGGTAAGAGGGGCACAGCTGGAGAACCTGTGGCAGCCTTCCCCAGGAATGTCTGTGTGGTTGTATATAACTTTTATCTCAGTGTGTGTGTATGTCAGCTACTTGGGAAGGGACACAAAACACTGGTTGGACAGAGAGGGTGCTGGAGGTTTTAGCTTGTTCACTAGGCTGAGATCTGGACCCTATAGCTGTGCCATTGGGAAGTCTTACTGGGGATCTGGAGAGAAAGGGGAAAAACCATCGCAGACTGACTGTAGTCTCTGTGTGCTCTGCTATCCTCCCCTATGTGGACGCCCCTCACTGGTGTTAGTGATGGGGACTGAGGCTCCCTGATTGCTGTGCCAGTGCACAGATGTCACATATTAATTGTTTGACAGTGGTGGGATACCCACACCACATATTAATTGGTTGGCAAACACTAATTGGCTTGTAGTAGTGTGGGTAGTGTGAATTCCTGTAGCTTGTGTACAGTGATCTCTGAAGGTGTTTTTGTACTCTAAATCAGCCATGCAGTGAATACTCAAGAGTTCAGATCACAATTGTTTTATTTCTTTTGTTAACTTAGTTAGTCAGGGAGAGCAGGCAAGCATATCAGCAGAGGAGTACTGAAAGCTGACAAGGAGCCAGCCACCTGAGATGCGCTAGGCTGGGGGACTGGTGCATGAAAACCTGACCAAGGTAGACATGATTGCAGCTTTGGTCACAGCTGCATCAGAAAACAGCAACCAGGATGACTATCAAACTAGCCGTGGAGATGTACAACACTCAGAAAATGGGCAGCTCAACCTTTCTGCAGACGACTTAAAAATCCACCATCTGGAGATAAAGAGACTTGGGTTGGAGGCCAGGCATTTGGAAACAGAAGCAGCAGAGAGACTGACTACAAACTGAGGAGCATGAGAAACTGCTATGCCTGGAAGCTGAGGAAAAGGAAAGGCAGAGGCAGCAAGAAAAGGAGATGCTGACTCTTCGCCATAGTCATGGAAGTAATGGAGAAGGGAGTAACTGGACCCAAGAAGCACAAAAGTTCAGTAAATTTCTTCCGCAGTTTAAAGAGGATATGTAACGATATGAGACGATATGTAAACAGTATGATGCTGACCCCCTTATTCCATGGTAAAGCTGTAACTGTGTTGTCTAAACTTGCTGATTGTGAATATTTTTTATTATACTGTTGTTAAGAACTGTTTGTTAGAATTTTTTAAGCTAACACCTGAAACTTATAGGAAAAAGTTTTGTGAGCATAGACAGAAAGCAGATGAAAATGTGTGAGAATATGCTGCTGAACTGAGCACTTATTTTCATACATGGGTGAGTGGATATCAGGTCACCACTTTTGAAGGGCTGGCAGACCTTTTGGTGAGGGAACAAGCTCTTAGCACTTTGCCTGAGGACATGAGGATCTGGTTAGCTGACAATCTGCTACATCAGAGGAGTTGGGGAAGAAGGGAGATCTATACATAGCAAGCAAGGCATCCTTGCAGAGGAAAGAGGCCCCTAGTACTGCTCATGGGTCTGAAGGAACCCATCGTGGGCAGCCCAGACTGCCTCAACAGAATCTGCCAGTAGCAGGGAAAACCACTAGTCCAGGTACATGTCCAGGACCTAGGGTTAAATGTTTTGAATGCAACCAGTGGAGCCATGTGGCATACAGATGTCCACAGAGGAAAGGTGGGGAACAAAAGGTGAGAGAGCCAGTAAGTGGGAAAGACAAAATGCCAATAATAGGTTGTCTTGAGACAACAGGGGTGCCGAGCTACCACCCTTCAGATGTCCTGACAGGGAAAGATTTTGATGAGGCAGTACTATGTGTTAATGCAGTTACATGCAGTCAGGCTTTGCGAAAAGCATGTGGGTCTGGTAGCCTGAAGGAGACACAAACAGACCACATACTTGCAGCCAGGACTGGTGAGGTGGTTACTTCAGGGAGGAAACTACACTGTAGCAGTGAGACTGAAGGTGAGCCACCGCTGTTTGTGGGTACTGATGTTTCCTTGGACAGAGTGACTGCAAAGATAGAGGTGAGTAGTAGTACCCAGGCTGACAGTGAGGCACCACTGTCAGAGAATGCCAGACATCTTGTGGAAGGGGAGTTGGGAAGGGTTACAAAGAGAGTGTTGAGACAGGCTCAGCTCTCAGACCCTACATTGCAAGGCCTGAGGCAGGTAGCTAGTGAGGCACCTGAATTTCAATGGAAGGGGGAAAATGTATACTGAGACAAAGAGTTACTGTGTAGAGAGTGGACCCCTAAGGGAGGGCTAGAAGGTGAGAGGGTAGAGCAGTTGGTAGTGCCTAGAGCCTACCGTCTTGAACTTCTAGCCATAGCCTATGATATTACCTTTGCAGGTCATATGGGCATAAAACGTACAAAGAGACGTATTATGCAGAACTTCTATTGGCCTGGAATTTCCAGGGATGTAACAGGGTACTGCAGGACCTGTGAGCAGTGCCAAAAGGTAGGCAAGGCAGGGGACACGGTGAGAGCTCCTTTGATGCCTTTGACTGTGACTGAGGAGCCATTTCAGAGGGTAGCTATGGATATTGTGGGGCCTCTGAGTACCCCAAGTTCCACAGGGAAAAAGTATATCTTAGTGGTAGCAGATTATGCTACAAGATAGTCTGAGGCAGTGGCTTTGTGCTCTATTGAGGCAGAAAAGGTAGCAAACGCTTTCTTAGAGATTTTCAGCAGGGTAGGTTTCCCAAAAGAAATACTGACTGACAGAGGTGCCAATTTCATGTCAGACCTGCTAGCTTGTCTGTGGAAGTACTGTGGGGTAAAACACCTGAAGACCACTCAGTATCATTCCCAGACTAATGGTCTTGTTGAGAGGTTAAACTCTACAATCAAGTCCATGCTACGTGCATTTGCAGACCAGTTTAAGAGGGAGTGGGACAAATATTTACCCCATCTGTTGTTTGCTTACAGAAAGGTTCCCCAGGAATCCACAGGTTTTTCACCCTTTGAGTTGCTGTATGGGCACAGGGTGAGGGAACCTCCAGATTTAATTCGAGATGAGTGGAAAGGTGAGTGTGAATCTCACAAAGACTCTGCTGTGTCACATGTCCTAAACCTCAGGACAAGGCTCAGGGAACTCATGGGCTTGGCCCAGAAGAGCCTGGCAGAAGCCCAACAACAGAAAAAGGTGTGGTATGACAGGAATGCTTGAGCTAGAGAGTATACTGTGGGACAGCAGGTAATGGTTCTCATTCTTGTCAGACACAACAAGCTGCAAGCAGCTTGGGAGGGACTCTACAAGATGGGAAAAAAGGTAAGTGATGTTAACTACATGATGGAACTGCTAGGCAGGAGGCTGGGGTAAAATTTGTTACCATGTTAACATGATGAAACCGTACCATGACAGGGAGGCCCTTGTGCTGAGTATTTGCAGTGGCTTGCAGGAGGAGTCTGAGGGAGATATGGTGACTGATCTCCTCAGTGAGTCGTGGACCAACACCTCAGTGGAAGGGGTAGCAATCTCGCAGCAGCTATCTCCTGCCCATGTTCAAAAAATCTGAGCAGTGTTACAGGAGTTTGTGGACATGTTCACTTGGAAACCAGGGTGCACCCACCTGGTGCAGCACCAGGTAGATACAGGACCCCAAAGGACTATTAGGCAGGCCTTTTATAGGGTGTCTGGGAGAGTCAAACAGACTCTGAGAGAGAAGATACAGGAGATGTTGGAACTAGGGGTAATTCAAGAGTTCAACAGTCCCTGGGCCTTTCCAATGGTGCTGATGCCAAAGGAGGATGGCAGCACAAGGTTCTGTGTGTACTACAGGAAATTAAATAGTCACACAGAGTCAGATGCTTACGCCATGCCTAGGACAGATGAGGCCCTAGAGCAGCTGGGTGGGGCTAAGTGTCTTACAACCATTGATCTTCCCAAGGGTAACTGGCAGGTGCCCTTGACTACGAGTGCTAAAGAGAAGTCAGCCTTTGTGACTCCTTTTGGCTTTTATAAGTTCACAAAGATACCCTTTGAGATGAAAATGCCCCAGCGACTTTCCAGAGGCTGGTAGATCACATCCTAGCAGGAGGATTTGCCCTTGCTTATCTAGTTTAGATGATATTACTATCTACAGCCATTCCTGGGAAGAGCACCTTCAACATGTCAGGGAGGTGCTGGTTAGACTACAGAGGGCAGGGTTGACCATTAAGCCCAGCAAATGTAAGGTGGGTATGACAGAAGTCTCCTATCCGGGACATAGAGTGGGGAGTGGTAAGATCAGGCCAGAACCTGCCAAAGTAGAAGCCATTCAGGCATGGCCTGCACCCAATACCAAAAAGCAGGTGAGGGCATTCTTAGGGACAGCAGGGTACTACAGAAAGTTCATCGCCAGTTATAGTACCATAGCTGCTCCCCTCACAGACCTGACAAGGAAGAACAGGCCAGATAAAGAAGTATGGACCACAGCATGTCAGCAGGCATTCCAGAAGCTTAAAGAAGCTTTGGCAGGACCTCCTATGTTAGCCAGTCCAGATTTCAGTAAAGAATTTGTTGTGCAGGTGGATGCTTCGAACTATGGTGTGGGGACTGTACTTAGCCAGATTTCTTCAAAAGGAGAAGAGCACCCAGTGGTTTAACTCAGTCGTAGGCTTCAACCCAGGAAGGAATGCTATGCAGCTGTAGAAAAAAAGAAGTTATGTACTCACCATAACATTCCATGTGAGTTGTTCATCTCAACTTCATTCTCACTTATAGGTTCGGAGCTGATCCTCGGCTCCGACTCGGCCAAATATAAAAGCAATAGCTCTTCAAGCAGCTCGTGGCCTACTCCTTATCACATGATGCAGTGGTGCTTTCCTCAGATCTTGTTTGCAGCCAACTATACTAATATGTAAAGTACAGTTTTGTACCTACCATAAATGTAGATGTTCGAGTGTATACACTGCTGCAGTCATTACACTTGGGTTATCCTGCCATCAGGCGGTCCCGCAGTTGGCCCGAGTTCCAAAGTCTTGGTCCGGCGTCGGTTGCTGTCACTTCTTCCCTGACGTCAGTGCACCAGGGGTATATAAGATTCAGCCAACGTCATTTTCTTCAGTTTTTCTTGCCCCAGATGTCAGGTGCCCCCAAAAGGTAGGCAATGTAAATTGCTAATAAAACATACATAAGAAAAGCAAACAAATACTTTCTGTTACCAGTAAATACTCCCCATAGGTAGCAAAGGGTAGAATACTAGGGTTAGTACCAACAAGTAAGAGAGGAAGGAGGGAGGGTAACCTGGACTGCATCAGTGTATACACTCGAACTGGTAGGTACAAAACTGTACTATGTTCATCGTGTTACACTGCTGCAGTCATTACACTTGGGTAGAATCTCAAAGCTGAGGTACGATGGCTGGTTCTATAAGGCACTAGGGGTGGCTATAAGGCCCTGCAGAACTGCAGTGGCAAAGCCAGCTCTGGATTTAGAGTAAAGAGGCAGATAATAATGCTTGGTGAAGGTATGTACAGAACTCCAAGTTGCTGCTTCCAAAATGTCCTTGGTAGGTACTCCTCTGAGGTAGGCAGCTGAAGTGGCTGTTGCCCTGGTGGAATGAGACCTAATGCTGTTAGGTGCAGTTTTCCCATGGTGTGTATAGCAGAAACTTATACAATGCCCTATCCATTTTGAAATGGTCTGTTTTGAAATGACTTTTCCCTGTGTTCCTGCAGCATATGCTACAAATAATTGCTCAGTTTTCCTGAAAGCTTTCATTTTGTCCAAGTAGAAGCGTAACTGCCTGTGTATGTTCAAGGAATGCAGTAGTCTCTCCCCTTTGTTCCGTGGATTTCAATAAAAAGTTGGCAAGTGAATAGTTTGGTTTAAAGCCACACTTGATACCACCTTTGGCATAAAAGTAGGGTTTGTTCTTAAAGACACCCTGTCTTGGTGGAAAATGATGAAAGGTTCCACTGCCATTAGTGCCTGTAATTCTGAAACTCTTCCAGCTGAGGTTATTGCCACGAGCAGAGCAGTTTTCCAAGAGACATATTTTATTAAGTCTGCTGAGTTAGCTGGCTCAAAAGGAGGTAAAATAAATTTTTCCAAGACGAAGTTGAGGTCCCAAGTTGGAGTTGGTGCTCTACGGGACGGTCTTATGTTTTTAGCCCCTCTGAGGTACTGTTTTAGCAATGGATGAATAAAGTAATGAGCAGAGATGGCAGAGGCATGGATTTTAATGGATGAAAAGGACAGGCTTTTGTCCAGCATCTCAGTCAAGTATTGTAGAATCTGAGGAATGTTTGGGACAAGAGGGTCAAGGCAGTGAGCCTGGTTCCAGGCACAGAATCTCTTCCATTTATCCGAATAGGCTTTCCTGGTGCTAGGCCTTCTGGCCTCCATAATGACATCCATAACAGCTTTGGAGAGAGGCATTGTTTGCTTGACTAAGGAATCTGCCATGCAGCCAGGTTTAAAGTCTTGAGCTGGCTGTGAAGTATCTGATTGTTTTGCTGAGTCAGAAGTTGTGAGATTTGAGGCAAAATCCATGGTGGTCCATGTGCTAAGTTCTTTAAGATTGGGTATCAGTGCTGGCGTGGCCAGTCTGGGGCAATCAGGATCATCTTTAGCCTTTCTTGTCTGGCTTTTATGAGTACCTTTGAACAGAGAGGTATTGGTGGGAAAGCGTATACTTCTAGGTTTTTCCAGCTGAATGAGAGGGCATCTACTTTCCATGCTTGTGGGTGGCAAATCCTTGTGCAAAATTTCTGTAGCTGGCAATTCATTGGGGATGCGACCAGATCTATGTCCGGGCTCCACCATTTCTGTGTTCTCATCCTGAACATTTGTGGATGTAATTTCCACTCGTGCGGATTCATGATGTTTCTGCTTAAGTCATCTACCAGTGTGTTTTTCTCTCCTGGCAGGAATTGTGCTTGCAGATGAACTTGATAGGTTATAGCTGTGTTCCACAAGGTCATGGCTTGTCTGCAGAGGGGATATGAATGAGTGCCCCCTTGCAGGTTTATGTACCACATAACTGTGGTGTTGTCTGTCTTTAGTAGTAGTTGTCCTGGATGCAGAAGGTCCTTGAAAGCTATAAGGGCATTTTGTACAGCTAGCATCCCTTTTTGACTGATGTGAAGATGCTTTTGTTCTGCGGGCCACTTGCCCTGAATACATTTTCCTGCCATGTGTGCTCCCCAGGCGTAATCCAAAGCATCTGTTGTCAGTGTTTACCTGGCTGTGGGTTGAGTGAAAGGCTGTCACTTGTTGAGGTGACAGGCTTGAGCCCACCATTGAAACTCCTGCTGAAGGCAAGGAATAAGTGGTATTACTGTTTCCAAACTGTGACAGTGTTGAGACCATACATTCTTTAGGTACCATTGTAGTTTCCTCATATGCAGTCTGGCATATGGAATTAGTAGTATGCAAGATGCCATGTAACCCAAGGTCTGCAGATTTTTTCTGGCAGGGAGTTGGGTTTTTGTTGCCATCAATTGGAAATATTGAGTCAGTTGTCCTTGCTTGTCTGGCATGAGATATGCCATCTGGGCCATTGTATTTAAGTTGGCACCCAGGAATATTATCTCTTGTGAGGGCACTAGTTTTGATTTCTTTTTGTTTACTGTGTACTCTAGGCAAATTAGCAGTCTTTTTACAAACGCCAGATGCTTCAGAAGAATGTCTTCACTCTCTGCTTGAATAAGGCAGTCACCAAGTATGGGTAAATTTGAATTCCTTTTAGTCTGCAAAATGCAATTACTGGTGCCAGGCATTTTGTAAAGACCCTGGGCGCAGTAGATAAGCCAAAGGGCAGTGCAGAGAATTGGTAATGCATTGAACCTGCTAAGAATCTGAGGTATCTTCTGCAATTTTGTCTGATAGGGACATGCAGGTATGCCTCCTTGAGGTCCAAAGTTATGAGCCAAGCTTTCTTGCCCAGCATGGGAAGAAGCTGCTGTAGTGTCAACATTTTGAATTTTGGAACATCCAGGTAAGTATTTAGAGAAGAAAGATCCAGAATGGGCCTCCAGGCTTTGTCCTTTCAGGGAACCAGAAAGATTCTTGAGTAAAATCCTTGTCCTTGCTCCTGTGTTGGTACCTTTTGAATAGCTCTCATGTCCATGAGTGTTGTAATTTGTCTTTGAGCCTCTGTCCATTGATTTGGTGGCAGATTTGGCATTCCTTTTAACCTTGGCAGAGTGTGAAAGTGGAACCTGTAACCTTGAGACACAACATTGAGAACCCATTTGTCTTTGGTGATCATTTGCCAATTGTGACTGAAAAGTGCCAGTTTTCCCCCCAAGGGGGCTGCCAAGAGAGAGATGTTTGGCAGCTGTAGTGGGAAGTCATTGGGGCTGTTTTTTATAAGGTTGAGGCCTGTCTTCCTCTTCTTTCTGGGTTGAAGCACCCATTGTCGAGGCCTGTAA
Organism: Protopterus annectens; assembly: GCF_019279795.1. Classification (NCBI taxonomy): domain Eukaryota; kingdom Metazoa; phylum Chordata; order Ceratodontiformes; family Protopteridae; genus Protopterus; species Protopterus annectens. The sequence goes on from NC_056725.1 coordinate 10,465,844, forward strand.
GTACCTTGTGGTTGACCTCTGCCTCTTGGACTTCTGTATCTGCCCCTTTGTGTTCTGTCTGAAACTGGAAAGGACCAATACTTTGTTGGCCAATTTCTGCTAAATTGAGGAGGATGAACCTGTAAGAAATCCTTCAGCGTTTGCATAGATTTTGCTTTATCCTCCATTTTCTTTAATACCTCTTCTGCCTTAACTCCAAATAAAACATCTTGCTGCAAAGGTGCATCTAATAATTTTGCTTTAACATGATCTGGTAAAGTCTGCTCTTTTAACCAAGTATGTCTTCTAATGACAGACCCTGTAACTGCTGCTCTACAGGAGGCCTCTAAGGAATCAAAACCACATTGCAAAGTATGTTTTCCCACTTGTTCAGCTGCATACAATAAATCCTGCATTTCCTTATAATTAGGAAGATCTGAATTTGGAAGCATTTTTGTTTCAACTGAGACATCAAATATTGCTGGTATTTAAGCATGTGAAACTGGCAATTTAAGGCTCTCATTGCTAAAGTTGCAGATGTATACACTTTCTTCCCCCATCTGTCTAATGCTCTGGAATCTCTGTCAGAGGGGACTGGATTTTTTGCTGTAGAGGCCTTTACCCCTTTGGGACCCTGGGAAATAGTTTCAGGGTCAGCAACAGGGCTTTTATAAAGGAATTTGTGTGAGTCAGGGACTCTGTAGTATCTGTCTGGCTTAACTGGAGCAGGAGGTAAATAATCAGGATTTAAACTGGATTCAGAATAAACATCATCCACAATACCTAACACTGGCGGAATAGCAAGGGGTCTGTGTTGTGGTAATAAAAGAAAATCTCTGAGCCTTTTCTTGGATTCTGAGTAATCCTGGCCCTCCCAATGGAAATGCTCTTGCATGGTATGTAAGGTTTCCCCAAAGGAGTAGCCCTCTGGTGGAGAGGCTGAAGGAATAGATTCCTCAGCATCAGAATCCTCATAAGGGGGTAAAGAGTATCCTTGGTCTGAGGATGAATCTGAGGAGATGGACACCTGGTCGGATGAGTCATAGTCTGCATTCTGTCTAGGCCTTATATCAGGGGGAGGGTGGGACCCCCTGATCAGAGTAATTAGGTCTTCGGCCATTTTGAGCATCTGTTTCTTAGGCATGGAGGCCTGTCCTGGTGAATGCTGAAGTTGTTTCTTTGTTTTAGGTTTAACAGAAGATTTAATGGTTAACTGAGTAGGCCTGAAAACACCCAACGAAGCTGCGGGTTGTTCGGCTACTCCGGAGCCATCTGAAGGGTTAGTCTCGGTAGGCCGCAAGTCTGGTGTATCCGAAGGCCCAGCCATCTCCACGTGGGAGTCAGAGGTGGCCTGTGGTTCCAAAGAAGCAGTCGTCAGGGGCTGCGAAGGCACCTCGCTGAAAACCGGAGAACCAGTGGCTGGCCTAGAAGAGGCTTCGTCTTCAGTTTTGGGCCTCGGATGCCTGTCCTTGTCTTTGCGTTTTTTGTGTAACCCGGTTGTCGGTAGTTCTGACGGCATGGTGTAATTGAACTTTCTGCCAAAATAATGTCGGGCAAAATCAAACCGATGTTTAACAGTGCGCTTGTTAAACCTAGCACAAAACTGACAACCTGTGACATCGTGGTCTGGGCCTAGGCATGGGATACAATAGGTTCATAGGTTCATAAGTAGATACTAGGCTATCTGCACTAAGGCATTTATAAGCCTAGCCAGAGTGGATTTGGCTTCTGCCTCCCTATTAGATTAGCCTACGTGTCTCTGTAAAGTAGGTCACAGAAGGTACCCTTTTAAGATTAGTTTACTGTGCCTCTGTCTAGCAGGGACACAGAAGAGATCCCAGGGGTGAATTTGCGGTTTCCCATCCACGCGTCAAGATTTCGCTTGAAAAGGGTGAGCGAGGGGCTATGTCTAACATGAATTGGGATTCTATTCCAGAGTGAGGGGAGCCTCTGGGAAATGAATCTGTCCCTCCAGCATGTCCTATTTATTTCTGTGCTGAGGTTTAGGTCCCTGGAACATGTAGCTCTAAGGGACTTGGATTTTTTGAGGTGGAGCATGTCCATTAATTCTGGGTTTGACATGGCTTTGTAGGTCAGACATAGATCGCCTCTGAGTAGGTGGTAAGCAACTGAGTAGAGCTGGAGTTTCTTTAGTCGAGCTGCATAGGACATCTGTTTGTAGCCCATGATCCTCTTGGTGAGGTACTTTTGGGGTCTCTCCAGTTGCTGCAGGTGTCGGGTAAGGTACATCCCAAAAGGGGCATTGTATTCAATTATGGGCCTGATGAGTGACGAGTAGAGGGGCACAATGACCTCTCTTGATCTAGATGCGAACCCTTTCGTGATAAGGTGGGCTATATAGAAGGTCTTTCTAACCACTTTGGCAACATGATTATCAAAGGAGAGATTACTATCTACGTTGGTCCCCAAATCTCTAATTACTTCTTCCGTACTTAATGGATTACCACCTATGTGGTAATTTGTGGGCACTTTGTTTTTCCCAAAGGGGATGACTATGCACTTTTTTGCGTTTAGCTTGAGGCCGTGGCTCTGGCACCAAGCATCCGTCTCTGTGAGACCCTTTTGGAGGATGCTTGTGTCAGCTGGAGATTCGATTATGGCCCCCAGTTTGCAGTCATCTGTGAACTTTGTCAGCCATAATCCCCCCCCCCCCCCGTTAGCCTGAACCTCAGAGAAGTATATACTGAACAAGAGAGGTCCCAGAACTGAGCCCTGTGGGATGCCACTTGTAACTGGTTTGGATTCGGACATGGCACCTGCGAGTCTGACCATGTGGGTTCTATCTCTGAGCCAGTTTGCAACCCATCTTGTGATATAGGGGTTGATATTTAAGCTGGTAAGCTTATTTATGATGCCCGAGTGGGGTATTGTGTCGAAGGCTTTTGCGAGGTCCAGGTAGGTTGTGTGGACTACTTTGCCCTCATCTATGGCTTTGGTAACTGTTTCAAATAAATCAACTAGGTTTAAGAGGCAAGATCTGCTCTTAACAAAGCTGAATTGGTTAGGGTCCAGTGTCTGGAAGCTCCCAATGTCTTTGTTTATGAGTTCCATGATAATACGCTTCATAGCTTTACAGACCAGACTAGTCAGGCTTATGGGGCAATAGTTTCCAGGGTCCGGTGTGGCAGCACCTTTGTGGAGTGAGACTACTGCAGCAGTACGCCATTCTTTGGGTACATATCCTGTAGTAAGGCTACATTTGAACAGTGACTTAATGTAAGGGTTCAGTTCTTCTTGGAGCTCGTGTAAGACACAGCCTGGGACACCGTCTGGTCCCATAGATGCTGTGTTTTTTGCTTTGGAGAGGGCAGCTTTCACCTGTGCATCTGTGATGTCAGGGAGGTTACATTCAGTTGGGATAGGCATTTGCTCCTTTTGGGGGGGGGGGGAGTTTGTGCTGAGTCTGTCTGCCAGGATGTTGGCTATGTCTGTAGGTTCGGTATATTTTGTACCGTTATGCAACAATTCAGAGCATATCTGGGAGTTTCCGCCCATGTTCCTGACATAACTAAAGAAGGCCTTGTGATTATCTTTAGTGTCTAGGGCAATTTTTCTTTCGATACTGGCCTTTGATGATTTTATGAGGGATCAGAGTTTCTTGCTAATACTGATTAGAGATGCCTTCCCTTTTTGGGAATTTGCTCTGTCATGTAGTAGCTTCCTCCTTCTGTTGTATAGCTTATTTATGGCCGGGGTCCACCAGACCGGTCTCCTGTTTTTGGAGGAGTGAGTCTTGGTTTTATTTGGGATAGCACGATCCATGCATTCCTGCAGGTGCTCATAGAATGCATTTGTAATGGATTCTGCGGATTGGGCTGTATTATCCTCTGGCCCAGGGGCTTTGAAGGATTCCACCTCAGGCTTGAGAAGTGCAAAGTTGGCTTTTGTGAAATTCTTTACAGTGACTTCCTTGGCTGGGGGTGGGGACGGGATATGGATGTCCAGGAAAATTTGTTTATGGTTTGATCTTACCAATGAGGGGTTTATCTCTGGTGTGGAACAGAGTCCCCATGTTGGTGATGACCAGGTCCAATATGTTGTTCCCTCTTGTGGGAGTGGTGACCAGTTGTTCCATTGCATTAGAGTTTATAAATTCAAGGAACCGTTTGGCGAGGGTGTTTGGGCTTGAGTAGTTTTCCCAGTCAATGTTTGGGTAGTTGAAGTCACCCAATAACATAGTGTTTGGAGAGACCGTCATATTCTCCAGTGTTCTCAGGAATGCCAAGTGGGGTTCCTGTAATAGGGAGGGTGTTCTGTAGCAGGCTACAAACTGAAAGGCAGTTTTGTCCACTGTTAGCTGCACATGGATGGTTTCCGATGCTTCGTGAAGTGCCACTAACCTGGAGGTGTAGGTATCTTTGATGAATATAGATACTCCCCTTCCTTTTGTGCTTCGGCCCAAGTTTTGGGGCCGAAACGCATAGTATGAGTTATGACCTGGTAGTGCTGGGGTGCTCTCAGGAGCCTTGAACCAGGTTTCTGTTACTGCACAGACATCGATTTTCTCCATACTGAGGAGAGCCGCAAGTGCATGCATCTTGAGGTTTAGACTTCTGGCATTGAGTAGAATTACCTTTAGTTTTTTTTATCCTTGGGTTGTCTATGGAGGTGGGTTTGTCCTTTGAGCCTTGCCTAAAAAAGGCACTATGGGGGTGGCAAGAGCCTTGGCCAGTATACGAAAGCCTAAGGGTGACAGGTGCAAGCTGTCCCTAGCGAAGCAACATGGCTTGTCAAGCATGTCATCCCAGGCTGACAAGACACTGGATCCCCTTTGAATGACACCAATACTTTAGCCAATTGTTGAAACTGATCATTTTGTCTTTATACTGTGGCATCATTCTTGGTGAGGGCAAGATGCTACTCAAAGTCAGGGTCATACCAGCCTGGGCTACATGGTCAGAGAGCTCCTCTATGTCTCTTTTCATGTAGTCCAGGGAGGTACGTCTCAGGTCTTTCACACCAGCATGGACAATGACGGAGTCATACTTGTACTTGCTTTGGAGTGACCTGAGTGCTTGCGTTATGTAACGGATCCTGGCACCCGACAGGCAGCTTACAGTGACCTTCTCCTTGTTCAGTCTGGTGAGTGGGATGTCAGTGTGGCGGACAATAGAGTCCCCTATAACAAGTGTATTTGGTGTGTTGTTTGGCCTTAAGGGCTGTGACTGTGAGGCACACTGATTTTGTGAGATATGTGATTCGTGGGTATTGTTGAGGGGTGGCTGTTGCTTGGATATCTGCTTAGGAGGTCTTTGCTGTTTAGGCAGATTTTTATTTAGAGCCTTTGAGTATGTTTTTGTGTTTTTATGTGTTGAGTATGCAGATGCAATAGGTCTATGTGAGACTGGATTTGTGGTGTGGGTGGTTACCTTTTCCTCCTGACTGACTGTGCCAGTCTTGGGTTGAGAGAGCTCTGTCTCCAGTTTGGCTGTGTAACTGCATCTCTCACATGTATTAGAGTTTGTTGGAAGGAGGAGAGGGTTGTCTGTGTACATAAGGCAATTGTAACATTGCCTCAAAATTCCCAGATTCACCAGATGGACTGGAGAGTAACCTTGAAACTGACCCTTGGACATACCAGATTAGTATAGGGAATTGTTTTTTTTTACTGATCAGATTAGGGAAGGGAACTGATTTTTCACTTGATCAGGAAGGACCAATCGGAAGCCTAACACTTATGAGAAGTCAAGGAGGGTGTAGTGCTTTAGTTAGTTGGTGTTTTCTTATAAGAGCTGAGCAAGTGCAGGGCTTTAGAAAGAGAATAGAGTGATTACTTTGAAAGTTTGGACAGTTCTAAGGGAAAAAGTGAAGAGCAGACTTTGTGGAGCCTGGAATAATTTAAACCTGTTTAGGCGGCGCTGCCCGGTGCTCCTCAGTGCGCAAAACCGCAAAAAAATAGCTGTAGGGTTTTAAGAGAGAGATCAAGGAGTTTAGAATTGACCCAAAATGGCCAATAAAACTACAGCTTCTAGATAGTAACCACTCCTCCAGGGACAGGCAGGTTGTTCAGTGTTAACCACTCCCATTGGTGAACACAGAGACTTCCCTTTAGCCCAAGTAAGCACTGGCCTTCTAGAAACTTCCAAACAGTTCAGAACAGCAAATCTGTAACTGAACTTTCTTAACTTTCTTAAATAGGAATGGAAATCCTTATGAGGTATTTGCTTCCCACAAGAAATACAATTATTAACTTTTACTGACTTCGGTCTGAGGCAAGAAAAAGTTTCCCCAACGGGGTACTTAGCTTTGTAGAAGACTTCGGTTCTGGATTCGGAATGAAAATCTCAGGAGTCGGCCGACCGGCACTTGCGAACTGCTTTTGCATCGGGCACTGCGCAGCAAGAAAGACTGGAGAAAATGGTGTTGGCTGCATCTTATATACCCCTGGCGCACTGACGTCAGGGAAGAAGCAACAGCAACTGATGCCAGACCAAGACTTTGGAACTTGGGCCAACTGTGGGACCGCCTGACGGCAGGATAATCCAAGTGTAATGACTGCAGCAGTGTAACACGATGAACATCTACCCTGGTAATAAAAATAAGAACAGAGTATATAAGGACAAAATACCAATATCTGTCTCAACTTCCCGGTTTTCAAGAAATTCATGGTAGGGGGCTGGTGAGTGGGACGCAAGAATGAAGGCGAGATGAACAACTCACATGGAACATTATGGTGAGTACATAACTTCTTTATGTGAAGTTGTTCTATCTCACCTTCATTCACACTGATGGGTTAGCGTCCCAGGCACCATCTTTCTTGGGTGGCTCAGGGAAGTATATTCCTCAGGACCAAAGGAGGCCCTGTCCCTGGAGGCTGTATCCAATTTGTAATGAGTGATAAAGGTATGAGGTGTAGACCATGTGGCTGCTGCACAAATGGAATCTATAGGTAGGTTAGCTAGAAAACATGAAGATGTTGACACCGCTCAAGCTGAGTGGGCTTTACTTTATGATTTAGTGGCATGTGCCTAGAGCTATATGTGAAGGAAATACAATCTGACAACCATTTTGACAAAAGCCTTCAGAGAAACTGAGCAACTGTTTGTAGCATATGCTCCAGGATCACAAGGAAAGCCTATTACAAAGCAGACAATCTCGAAATGGATAGGACACTGCATCCGCTTCTGTTATGCACAACATGGCAAATCTGTGCCTAAGGGCATTAGGCCTCATTCTACCAGAGCAGCAGCCACTTCAGCAGCTTTCCTCAGAGGGGTACCAATCAAAGACATATTAGAAGCTGCAACCTGGAGCTCAGTGCACACTTTTACCAAGCACTACCACTTACCTCTCTACTCTAAATCCAGAGCGGGCTTTGCCATTGCAGTCCTGCAGGGCTTGTTAGCCTCTCCAAATCCAATTTAGACCCAGCCACCCAACCTCAGCTTTGGGATTCTACCCAAGTGTAATGACTGCAACAGTGAAACACGATGAACATAATACAGTTGTGTACCTACCATAAATGTAGATGTTCGAGTGTATTCACTGTTGCAGTCCAGGTTACCCACCCACCATCCACCTTTTTATTGCTGGGACTTTTTCTGTATTTCTCAACTCTATACAACCTATGTGGTGTATTTGCTTGTAGATGAAGAAAATGTTTATTGTAATATATGCATGTTTTTTGGCATATTTTTATCTTTCCAGCCTTCCTATCTGGGGGCACCTGACATCTGAGGCAAGAAAAACTGAAGAAAATGGCGTTGGTTGCAACTTTTATACCCCTGGCGCACTGACGTCAGGAAAGAGGCGACAGCAACCAACGCCAGACCAAGACTTTGGAACTCTGGCCGACTGCGGGACCGCCTGATGGCAGGATAACCCAAGTGTAATGACTGCAACAGTGAAACACGATGAACATCTAATCCTTGTCTCCCTGATTTTGTGGACCCCCCTCTGCCATGTGGACGGTGTCTTCCATTATTACCCCCTCCTCTGCCTCTAGAGGGGGTTTCACCATGTGTGTCAAAAAAAGCTACTTGGGATTTACAGAACCACATCTTCCCACTTTTCCAACCTTTAGGATAAGGTCTGGTAGGGGTGGAAAAACGGACTCCTACAGCAGACAGTTTTTCCATCTTGCTCACACCTGGTAAGTGTTTCCTTCACTTTCAGTCCAAAAAGGGATGAACCATCAAAGGGGGTGTTAACAAAGGATAACTTATAGTGCTCCGCAAAGGAACACAAACGCATCCAGGAGTGTCACCTAAGAGCAATTCCTGTACCCGCTGCCCTGCTCGTTCCATCAGCTGCATATGAAATCAGAAGCATAGAAGAGTTTATGAGGGAATTATAGGGTAGCAAACTGCGAGGTTACCTTGCCTGAGACCCCCGTAGCTAGTGCACCCTATAGAGTATCTCCCAACTCCTTATGTAGATCTCTGTGTAGTCTAGTAAAATGTGTAAGATAGATCCAGCGATCAAAGAGCAAAGGCCGCTGAACTAAACATGCACATTCCATATCTGTCCATGATCCTAGAATCCTTATTAGGAGGTTTCTGACAACTCCTTTTTGGTGGCTGCCGCCACCACCATAGCATCAATGGGTACTCCTTTGGTAAAGAAAGCCTTGCCCTGGGGTGATGTTATGAATTTGTTAGGCCTCCAAGGGACAGGTTTCATGGTATCCGGGGACACCCAAGCCTTTCGAGAAAGAAGGTCTATCAGTTCATCGAAAGGTGGAGTCATCAAAGAGGTGGAGGGTTGAGAACCAAAAGCTTTCAGGAGTACTGACTCATTATCAGTAGGGTTAATGGGCTTCCAGCCACCCGTCTGTTTCAGTATTTCCAAGATATCTTCAGAGGGGGACCGTGGGGGCCCTTCTGACTCATCTAAGTCAGTATCCGATGTGATGGATTCCTGTGAGGAATCCAGATGCTTCCTCTTGCAAAGCCTCTTCCTGGGAACCTCCTCAGTGGGAGCTTCTGGGGAACAGGGCTCACCCAATGGGGCAACCTGAGGCTCTGGGTCTCTACGCTTTTGAGGGATCAGTGAAGCAGAGGCAGACACAGGCGCTTTAGGGGAGGAGGTTGCTGGTACTGACGATGTGGATGCCAGAGGGGACAATGCTCTCCTCATGACATCAAAGGCCCCCTGGCTCCAATCTGAAGAGATGCCTGGATCCACAGAAACAGGTAGTCTCTGCGGCACCGAAGCGGTGGGCTCCAAGCCCGAGGTAGGTGCCAAACTCACCCGAGGCCCCAAGAGGCAAAGTCAGAACCGACAGGTCAGTATGACTATCCTCTCTGGACCCGACTGGTGAGTGTTGGCTCCTGGACTCTAAGGTCATCACTGAAGAAGTCAGAGTAGTCGGAACTGATAGGCCTGGAAGGGGTATCGCTCCGGCAGTTACACAATCACCGGCTCCGAAACTTCGGATTGAATCAGAGGAATAACAGTAGAAATGGGCTGGGTCCTAGTTGGTTCCGAAGCCCCAAGTGTCGGCCCCAACAAAATTTTTGCTACTGCATGTATCTGCAGTAGCCTCTACACCACATGATCCACATCCTTATCAGATAGTCTTGAGGACCGGGAAGAAGCTAAAGAAGAGGCCACTGATTGACTTTAATAATTGGCTTAGTTTCTGGTGTCATTATAAGGATGTGCAATATTTGTCAGCATGGAAGGAGATGATAAATACACCATGCTGCTTTGCTGGGGATGGTATGCACCTCTCCCCTCTAGGCTTTCGAATATTAGCTAAAACATTGTCTTTCTCCATAGTGCCTTTTTTAGGCTGCCATAAACCCTGGGAACAGTGCTGCCTATGCAGAACTGTTCACATAAACTATATACAAGCATGTTAATAGCTGCATAGAGGCAGCTGTACCTACCAGGAAGAAGTACAGAACTAACTCAAAAACCAAGCCACCTTGGTGGAATCACAAAATCAGTAAGCTGTATAACAGGAGGAAGAAAATCATGGCAAAGACTATGAGGTGCAGCACCCAGGAGGATAAAAGCACTCTCATTAGGACAAACAAAGTCTGCCAAAGCCAAATTTGAGGCAAATTTGGCCTCCTAGGCCAAGGACAATCACAAGGCATTTTTTTAGCTATGTCTGCAACCTCAAAGGTTATACACAATTGTGTATTGAGCTCATTGTAAATGGAGCCACCTATACTGAGTCAGAAGATATAGCAAACCTACTGGCCAATAAATTCAGCTCCAACCTTACCCCTCTCTCCCCCTTAACATTACCTCAGGAAATACAATCAAATATAGCTCCCTTGCTATTACTAGCAAACAGGTCCTTAATGCTCACTCTAAAGCCAAGAACACTGCATCAAAGGGTCCAGACAATATCCCAGGATGCCTTCTAAATAGCATGAAACATGACCATTCAGGCCCTCTGGAAGTGCTATTTAACTGTAGCCTCCAATCAGGCTTCATTCGTCACGAATAGAGAACAGCAAAAGTCATCCCTCTGCACAAAGGTGGATCATCTACAGACCCTGAAAACTACAGACCCATAAGTCTCACTAGTCTTGTATATAAAGCCACAGAAAGAATTATCATGGAAATGATTAATAATGATGCAAGTAAACCTTCAGACACTGGACCCAATCCAGTTTGGTTTCGACAAAGGCAGGGTCATACCTACTCAACCTGGTGGACTTCTTTGAGAAGATCACCAAAGCAATGGATGAGAGCAAAATAGATCTTACTCCCTACCTTGACCTGGCCACGGCATTTGACATAACACCCCACTCGAGCATTGTTGACAAACTCAAGAGGTTAGGTACAAACCCATACTACATCACCCGATGGATAACCAAATGGCTCACTGACAGACCCAGGAAGTTAGAACTGGGGAGTCCACCTCTACAAAGAAGCCAGTCACAAGTGGAGTCCTTCAGGGATCAGTCCTTGGACCAGTCCTTTTTGGCATTTACTTCTCTGAAGTCAATGCCAATGTCATTGGTCTCTGGCTGACTAAATCTGCAGACAACTGCAAATTAGGAGTTGTCATTGAATCCCACACTGACACAGATAAACAACTGGTGTTGGAGCCATGGACTAAAACTAAATCCCAAGAAATGCATAATAGTATCCTTCAGGAAGTCATAAACCCCTGATAGCTATCATACTGACACACATGCCTTAGAGCTGACCCAGTAGTCAGGGACTTAGGGACACACACAAACCATAAGCTAGCCTTTGAACATCACGTGTCTACAGTAGTAAGGAAATTAGTCTGTGTTGCGCAACTTATAAACAAAGGTATGGCATCTAGGAGGTCCAAGGATGTCATTGTTCCATTGCATTCGGTATACATCAGACCTATCGAGTAAAATGTCCCCTTTTGTATATATATAAGAAGGCATTTCCAACAATTGGAATAGCCACCGAGGTTCCTCACTAAAAAATATAGAGGGCATAAGTAAAATGCCCTATGCAGACTGCCTCAAGACCCTATTCCTGTATTCTGTCTCTTACAACCTGCTGAGTAGAAATCTATGCCTGGCATACAGGGCATTTTCAGACCTTACTGTGTTGGACCTCCTGCATATCCACAAAACAAACAGCACCAGAATTACCAGTTCTAAAGACTTAAACCTTGCCTGTGATATAAACAGGGTATGCTGGAGAGACAGATATGTATCCCAGAGACTACCCTATCTCTGGAACAGGCTCCCCATCCATGTGAAGCAAAGTCCTTCCCTGAACCAATTCAAGTACAACTTGGACAACTGGATGGCCAAAAGGAAATCCATCCCTGGTTTGGCACCTATGTCTCTAATGAACAGAGGCAACCTGTAAATGGTTCATCTCCCAGGCCCCTGCTTCGACTTATCAAGGGTACCAGAACCTGTCAGAGATTTGGGATGCATGGCTAGGCTTACAAAGGCCTTTGTGGTCGTTAGCCTAGTAAACATCTATGAAAGTGGGGTCACCTTCATCCTCATCAATAAGTGAGCAAACGATTGAAGGAGAAACAAAGGAATTTTATGCAAAACAGCTGAGTTCAGGCCCAGACACAAACTCTGATTAGCTGAAAGTGTAATCCTCAAGTTCTTGAGAAGCTTCCTCATATTTTTTTTTTTTTTTTAATTTTAAATAAGATATCCTGGTCTCACTCTGCAGCAGGGTACTGGAAGGAGTACTTCTTCAATCAACTCTGTGACTGCAGACAAGCAGAATAATTATATCTTAATAAAGGATGAAGAACCTGTGGAGGCCACTGTAGCCACAGTGGTCTCATAGACTTTGAAGCTCAGATAAGATTAGGCTAAAACATGGTTTCCTGTTTATTTTCTTCCTCTCATGCTCTTCCCTGACCTGAGAAATGACGCTCCAGCATGTCTCT